>NC_134266.1:97500-397500 GCF_031893055.1 Leptodactylus fuscus
TCCGCACACAGTTCCCCATTTCCAGAAGAATTATTATGAAGGTAATAATTTAAAAGAAATGGAAATTATCTGCAAAGACTCGTCATGAAGAAGAAGAACCCGAGAGATGGAAACCAAGACGAGGAGCCGAAGAACATCAGGAAGGAAGTGCGAGACCCAGCAGGAAACGGTTTCTCAACTCTTTCTTTTTTAGGTCTCTTTGCTTGTAAGAATTAATAAGCAGATGTAGATGGACAGATAAGATAGACACATATAGACACGTATAGATACATATAGACACGTATAGAGAAATATATAGACAAGTATAGATAGAAATAGAAAAATATAGACACGTATAGATACATATAGAAACGTATAGACACGTATAGATACATATAGAAACGTATAGACACGTATAGATACATATAGACACATATAGACACGTATAGATACATATAGAAACGTATAGACACGTATAGATACATATAGAAACATATAGACACGTATAGATACATATAGAAACATATAGACACGTATAGATACATATAGAAACGTATAGACACGTATAGATACATATAGAAAAATATAGACACGTATAGATACATATAGAAACGTATAGACACGTATAGAAACATATAGACACGTATAGATACATATAGAAACGTATAGACACGTATAGAAACATATAGATACGTATAGATACATATAGAAACATATAGACACGTATAGATACATATAGAAACATATAGACAAGTATAGATACATATAGAAACATATAGACACGTATAGATACATATAGAAACATATAGACACGTATAGATACATATAGAAACGTATAGATACATATAAAAACGTATAGACATGTATAGATACATATAGAAACGTATAGATACATATAGAAACATATAGACACGTATAAAATAAGAGCTTCACACAAGACGATGTTGGATGAATCACCAATGAATCACCAGTGTTTTAATGGTAGAGTGCAGTTTACATAAAACGTTTTTCGGTCTTCTGACCGAAAAACGTTTTATGTAAACTGCACTCTACCATTAAAACACTGGTGATTCATCCAACATCGTCTTGTGTGAAGCTCTTACTTTAATCCTGGATACGGGTTGGGACCCTTGCTTCACCTAGCACAACTGCATCCCTTGATATATATAGACACGTATAGATACATATAGAAACATATAGACACGTATAGATACATATAGAAACATATAGACACGTATAGAAACATATAGACACATATAGATACATATAGAAACATATAGACACGTATAGATACATATAGAAACATATAGACACGTACAGATACATATAGAAACATATAGACACGTATAGATACATATAGAAAAGTATAGATACATATAGAAACATATAGACACATATAGACATGTATAGATACATATAGATATATATAGAGAGATATAGACACGTGTAGACACATATAGAACATATAGATACATATAGACACGTATAGATACATATAGACACATATAGATACATATAGACACATATAGATACATATAGACACATATAGAACATATAGATACATATAGACACATATAGATACATATAGACACATATAGATACATATAGACACATATAGAACATATGGATACATGGACAGTCCAAGGGAGCCTTTAATTACAGGAAACCCCAAAGCAAACAACCCAATATTTGGAGGATTACCACCCATGAATCGCTATTATACTGTGGGGTCTCTTCAGATGCCAGAATATAATAATCGGAAACCCAGAAACACATAAAACATTGACACCCACCGACCCTCTTGAGCTTCCTTGTGGTCCTCTTTGCTTGTGACATCCCATGGCCGCGGTCTCGTGGGGTGCACGATTGCTATGATCCTTGAATCTAAACATCATGATTTTTGGGTCCCCATGTGCAGGGGCCGATCTCCTGGGTATTAGGATACTCAGCAGTTATTCTCCTCACTGCAGCGCGGCCACTACTGTCACTTTAAGGTTTCCATTCCAACATGTGGGGCTTTGCCTGGTTCTGCGGACGGTTGGCTCTGAGGTTCTGCCCCTTCCTCCAATCATTGCCTGCAAGGTGTTTAAACTTTGCACTAAGGCTAAAAATGGGCGCACTGATTTGGTACGAGCCGGGTTTGACCAGAGTATCCTAACCTGAGGACTGTGATGGAGCACCAGATGCCATGGCGGAGCGAGGAGAGGTGAGAGGAGTCGAGTATCAGTGTATCAGTATGTTCCTTCCCTCCCCTACATGAGGCCTCACAATCTACATTAAAAAAACAAAAACTGGAATTTGCCAAACTCCATTCTGACAAGCCACAAAGCTTCTGGGACAATGTGCTATGGACAGAAGAGAGTTTTTGGCCGGGCACATCAGCTCTATGGTCAAAAGACGAAAACATGAAGCCTATCCTGAGTAGAAGACTGTCCCTACTGTGACACATGGAGGAGGCTCTGTTATGTTCTGGGGCTGCTTTGCTGTATCTGGCACAGGGGTCTTGAATCTGTGCAGGGTACAATGAAATCTCAATCTCTCTAGAATCAAGGGATTCCAGAGAGAAATGTGCTGTCCAGTGTCAGAAAGCTTGGCCTCAGTCGCAGGTCCTGGGTCTTGTAACAGGATAATGACCCAAAACACAGCTAAACCCCTCAAGAAAGGCTGAGAGGAGAACATTGGACTATTCTGAAGAGGCTTCTATGGACCCGCACCTAAATCCTATTGGAAGGAACTGAAACATGTCATCTGGAAAAGGCCAAACTCGAGACAACTGGAGCAGTTTGAGGAGGCCAAAATCCCTTCGGAGAGGGGGAGAAGTCTCATTGACAGTTACAGGAATAGTCTGATCGCAGCGATTATTATTATTGTTTATTTATATATTAATCCCATGGTGCTGTACATTATTATATTACTCCCATGGTGCTGTCCATTATTATATTAATCCCATGGTGCTCTGTACATTATTATATTAATCCCATGGTGCTCTGTACATTATTATATTAATCCCATGGTGCTCTGTACATTATTATATCAATCCTATGGTGCTCTGTACATTATTATATTAATCCCATGGTGCTGTACATTATTATATTAATCCCAAATCAAATAGGCTTTATCGGCACGTCTGAATAGATATTAGGCATTGCCAAAGCTAGTAAAGTGGTGGTGGTAGTGGGGGGGGGGGGAGTTGAATCGAGGGGGAGAGTATGGGGGGGGGGGGGGGCGGTTGGAGTCGAGGAGGAGAGTATGGGGGGTGTAGTGGCTGATTTGGGGTATAACAGTCCGTGGAGTCTCCTCTTCCTCTTAGTTGGTGATCGCTATATGGGGAGGTGGGGTGGGTGGTTTGGGGTATAACAGTCCATTTAGTTTCATCTTCCTCTTAGTCGGTGACCGCTATATGGGGAGGTGGGGGTGGGGCGGGTGTATTGGGATAAATATAACAGTCCGTGGAGTCTCATCTTCCTCTGGTTTGGTGACAGCTGGACACGTATTGGGCAGCGATCTCCACAGTGGCCTCTTCTTCTCCCAGTAGGATGTAGAGTTTCCTCTTCTCGTCTGGGATGTGGGCAGAGAGTCTTTGGTAGTAGACGGCCCTCACAGCTGAGTATTTGGTGCAGTGTAGCAGGAAGTGGGTCTCGTCTTCTAGGGACCCCTGGTCACAGTGCTGGCACAGTCTGTTCTCCCGTGGCTTGTACGTCTGCCTGTATCGCCCCGTCTCCATCTCCAGGTTGTGGGCGCTCAGTCTGTACCGGCTCAGGGTCTGTTTGTGTTTGGGGTGGCGTATTCTCTCCAGGTAGGTGGCCATGGTGTAGTCCCTTTGTAGGGATTGGTACACGGTGAGTTTCTTGGAGTTATTTATTGCGCTCCTCCATTCCTCGACGTACCGCTCTTTGTCTCTCTCAATGACTCCTTTTATTTGAGCCTTGTTCAGGGCATGTTGGGGGTTTTGGCTTGGCAGATGGCTGATGCTTGGTTGGGGGGTGTCAGTTTTTCTCTGGGTTCTGTGGCTCAGCCAGGCTTGGTGGTGGTAAGAGCCAGGGCTGCTGCCCTGTATGTGAGTCCAGAATGATAGCGCCCTCTTCTGTATGGTGAGCCATAGAGGGAGTCTGCCTAGCTCTGCCCTGCAGGCCATGTTGGAGGTGTTGCGATGGACATGGAGCAGATATTTGCAGAACTCTAGATGGAAGTTCTCTGTTGGGCTGGAATCCCACTTTGACTGGTCTAAGTAGATGACTGGGCCCCAAACCTCACTGCCATAGAGAAGGATCGGGGAGATGACTGCGTCAAATACCTTCAGCCAGACCCTCACCGGTGGTTTGAGGTGGTACAGTTGTCTTCTGAAGGCGTAGAAGGTTCTGCAGGCTTTTGCTTTCAGGGTTTCTATTTCTGCTTTGAAGCTTCCTGATTGGCTGAGCTCCAGCCCCAGGTAGGTGTAGCTGTTGGTTTTCTCCAGTGTGGAGCCGTTCAGTGTGAATTGTGGGGTGGAGGCTTTATTGTGGCCCTTCTTCTGAAATACCATGACTTTGGTCTTCTTCTGGTTGATGGACTCTGGGGTGATGTCTAGGGGCGAAAGCAGTGTAGATGTGGAGGGACGCTAAGCAGCAAAAACGGTGGGTAGAGGCAAAGGCATGCAAAACTCTACCCTGTTTCAAGACTTATTCCTAGGTCTGGGACACGTTAATGGCCCCCTGGCCAATTTACGGCCACTCAGGGGCCTACTGTCACCAGGAGGGACACGTTAATGGCCCCCCTGGCCAAATTACCACCACTGACGGGCCTACTGTCACCAGGAGGGACAAGTATAGGCGCAAGTTTTGGGAGTACCTGGCCGACCCCAGCTCTGTCCTCTCTGATCCCTCTGTGCCCTACACTTACTCATCATTTTTTCTGCAATACACATGTCCTGTCAAGTTCCCTTGGGATCTCAGAGGAGGTGGCCTCAGTGCTGTTCATCTGAGTTCCCTTGGCAATTTGCTGTAAGAGAACCCTGGAGCAACCAACTCTAGGCAGCTACCATAGCTTCCAGCATGGTCTGCACCATCATGCGCCTCTTCCCAGCCACTCCCCATCTCCCTGGCATTTCATTGCAGGCAGAAGTACAACACAAGCCACCCCCATGCCCAAGCCTTTAGCGGCCTCATCTCAAAACTGCAGGCCCTGGAGATGTTGGTGTTTATGCTTCTGGATACCCAGGCCTTCTGCCATCAGATGGCAGCTGGGGCACCTCCCTATGCTGGGCCTAGCCCTTACTACTTCTCTTGGTGTGCTGTCCCAGCCTTGCGCCTGCACGTGTCCCATAACATCAGTCGGGCCCAGAGATCCACGCTTTGTTGCAAGGTCCACTTGACCACCGACGCATGGACAAGCGCCTGTGGTCAGGGATACTGCTTATCTTTAATGACAGGCAGGGTGAATGTAGTGGTGTCTGGGCCCAGGGTGCAAACTGGGTTAACTGAAAGCCTACTACGCTGCAAACTCCACCCTAGCTACAAGCGGTGAACGCTGTAACACTGGCATGGGGAAATGTCAGCAGGACGTGCTGAAGCTCATCAGCTTGGGGGACAGACAGCACAGTGCCTCTGAGGTCAGGGATACCATCCTGGCTGAGATGGCAATGTTTCTTTCCCTGCTACACCTGGGGCCAGGAATTTTTTTCTTGTGTGATAATGGCAGGAACCTGGTAGCAGATCTGGAGCTTGCCAGACTCAAACACGGTCCACACATGACCCACTTTTCAACTTGTTGGTGCCATGTTTCTTTAAAACCTACGCCATTGTGCCTGATATACTGGTCAAAGTGTGGCCATTTTCGTAAGCGAGAAGTAGCCTCTGCTAGGCAGAAAACATTCAGAGCACACTCCTCTCATCTTCGCACCGTTGGCTGGCGGAGGAAGACGAGGGGGATGAAGTGGCATCTGATGTCCCTGTCCCACACGAGGCTTGATGGCGCACTTCAGTGCATCCCATTGCTTCACCATAGATGGTGTGAAGGGGAGTGAAAAATGGAGGAAATGGAGAGTGACCCTTACAGTTGGGGCCAGCAAAGGCATGCCAAGTAACACACTGGCACACATGGCTGACTTCATGTTTGGTTGCTTCTCAAGAGACAAAGGCATACTTCACATCATGGAGAGCAAACAATACTGGATTGAACAAAAAATTGGATTGAGCTGATATTGCCTGACTGAATTTCTGGGTCTCCCATTTAAGTTTTGGGGTTACACACCATAAAAAACTGAAAAGAGTGGACATAGCCTGACTGAAATTCTGTCTCTCCCACCTAAGTTTTGGGGGTACACACCCTGCATATCTGGATTGAGCGTACATAACCTGACCTAATTGCTCTGTATCCTTGTTTTGGGGTTACACAGCCTGAAAAGCTGCTTCCCTGTCGTCCGTACCAGCGGCACAATGTGGGGTATTTCTGCCCCTGTGTGCTGGTAGGACAGGCGGATTTTTAATTAGCCAATCAAAAAAGCATGGCTGGCCCTATAAGAGGGCACAAGAACCTCCCCTCTGCGTGTTTTTTTCTGTCCTGTGTGGTCAAAGGACAGGTGGGGAGGACTTGTGTCCTCTTATTTTGGGCTCTATAGGGTTACTTACCTTTGGAGCATAATTCTTCTCTTTTCTTTCAACTTCAGACCTTCTTGATTGAAGGATCTCTTGCCCTGTCAGGGGAAAAAGTTTTGTTAGCCTGCGTTGGCTCTCCTTTCCCTCCCTCCCTCCTTCCTCCCTCCCCTCCTCTGTTCTCCTTCTGGCTCACTTGTCAGCGTGTCGCCACATACCCGACCTCCTCCTAAGTCTGTAGGCGCCGCTCGCTATGCGCTCAGGGACGCTGCGGCAGCCGGAACTAGGCTCCCGGCGGAGGTTCGCAGCGTCCGCATTAGCCGGGCGCACACTTCCGGTTGTGACCGGAAGTATAGCGGCGCCATTAAGAGTCCTGGCGCCGGCGTTATATATTTACTCCGGCCACTCTGCAGATTTTCGGGCCGGGTATTGGCCTTTGAGGTAGGGGTAGGTGCCCCTGGTCGGGGCTTGCTGGGGAGGGGGGGGGGGGAACTTTTTTCTTTCTATTCTTGGGACGGAGCATGTGAGCTATGGCCCCTCCCATTTCCGGCCGGCCGGGTTAAAGGTCAGGCCGGCCGGTTATTGGTTACCTTCTCCTTTCCTAAGGCGGAAGGCTGTGCATTAGGGGTTGTTGCCTAGCTTCAAGACTCCATTTTGCCTCCAAACCAAACTTTCAGGTTTCTTGTCACCTTGCTGTCCGGTCTGGACACGGTAAGATCTACCCTTTTTTTATACTTGGTAGGATGTTTTGGTGACAATATCGCATGGTCTATGGTCTCTCTCTGTAGGATATGTCATCCTCTACTACCCCCCCGGGGGATTATAGGAGGAAATCTACTGCCAAAAGGAAGCATCTTTCCTGTTTTGACTGCGACACTCCGCTCCCTGATGGTAGGTAGCGGCTTAAAGAGTTATCCCCTCCGGGGTACTACCGGTCCTATAACCCGCCTATTATTTTTAGGCTATGAATGGGCCCGTTGTCGCGGTTGCAGAGGCCCTCCACCTGAGGAGCCCTCTCCTAGAGATATGATGGCCTGGGTCAAGGAGATGGTGAGTTGGGCATCGCTTGGGTAAAAATAATTCCCTTGCTTGTACTCTCCTTTTATTTTGCAGGATGATTCCCTTAAAGGCATACAGTCTACCTTGTCTCAGCTCACCAAGAGACCATGCACTGAGCATCGTTCCTCGTCCCTCCCTCCCCTGGAACATCTACGGGTGGCAGAGGATGTTTCCTCCGAGGACGACTCTGTAGTTTCCAGCAGACCTGTGTTCCACTATGAACAAACAGGCAGGCTGCTGAAGTCCATCCGGTCTACAGTGGGCCGAGATGTTGACGGGGAAGCCTCCACGTCTGCCTCTGGGGGACATATTGCCTTCCATGCGGACGCCACGCTGACCGACCTCATGGTGCAGCAGTGGAAGCAGCCAGAAAAGGGACATTCACTGTCCAGGATCTTTAAGACCCTGTTCCCTATGGATTCGGCTCAGTGGGATTCCTGGGGGCCTCCCCCGAAGGTGGATCTAGCCGTGGCGAAGTTGTCTCGTAGAACCCTGGTGCCCCTTGAAGATGGATCAAATCTTCAGGATCCTCTGGATCGTAGGGCTGACGCCACATTAAAGAAGGTTTACTCTGCTGCCTCTGCCCAAGCTTCAGTAGCCATAGCCTCTACCACTGTGGGCGATTTTCTTCGTAACCGCCTAGCCACCTTGGAGCGGGATATTGATTCCGGCGTGGACAGGGATGACATCTTGGCTTCCATGAAGAATATTCATAGGGCTGCAGATTTTTTGGCAGAGTCTTCCCGCCATCAGTTAAGAATTTCAGCCAAATCGATGGCGTTGTCCACTGCGGCCCGTAGACCCCTGTGGCTAAAGCCTTGGCGTGCAGACTTCGCATCCAAAGCTGCTCTCTGCGCGCTCCCTTTTGAGCCAGGAAGAGTGTTTGGCCAAGGCTTGGATACCATCATAGAGGGATTAGCAGAAGGTAAGGGGAAGTCCTTACCTCAAGCATCCAGGGGCAGACGTGCCCCCTCTAGAGGCAGAGGTTCTGCCTCTAATTATAGACGCCCGGCTCAGCAAAGGCGTTCCAGATATCGTCCTAGGGGAACTGGACGAGGCGCTTCCAGGGAAGACACCAAGAGGAAGCCGGAGTTTTGACGCGGGGCAGCTCCCTGTGGCCCCCCTTCCTGTGGGAGGACGTCTTTCGGCTTTCTTCAGAACTTGGGTCACCCATATTCAAGATCCATGGGTGTTAAGAATCATACAGCACGGGTATCTTATCAAATTCCACCTTCCACCTCCAGATCGGTTTGTTACCACCAGAACCCTTCCACCTTCTCAACAGGCCAGTCTAGAGGCCTTGGTCGCCGAGTATGTTATCAAAGGCGCCCTAGAGAAGGTCCCAGCCTCAGATCTCGGTCAGGGAGTTTACTCCCCAGTCTTTCTGGTCCCCAAAGTCACCGGGGGCTGGAGAATGATAATAGACCTGAGGTACCTCAATCGCTTTATCAGGAAGAGGTCATTCCGTATGGAAACCGTGGATTCCGTGACTGTTTTTCTCCAGCCAGGAGACGTGATGGTTACCCTCGACCTGAAGGACGCCTACCTTCATGTCCCTATTGCTCACTCCCACAGGAAATTCCTCAGGATTGCCGTTTCTATGGCCGGCCACAGGGAGCACTTTCAATTTACAGCTCTGCCGTTCGGCATCACATCCGCCCCCCTGGTATTTACCAAGGTGATCGCTCCGGTCGCTGCGGCCCTCAGACTGCAGGGTCTCTTCATCGTTCCTTACCTAGACGACTGGCTACTGAAAGCTCAGTCTCCTGCTGCTCTCCTCCAGCAGCTCAACCTTGCCATCAGCTTCCTACAAGAGTTAGGATGGATCATCAACTGGGAGAAGTCCGAAATCGTTCCATCCACACGGAGGAAATTCCTCGGGTTCATAGTGGATTCAGAAGCGATGCAGATCTTCCTCTCCAGCCCAAGGAAGGAAAGGATCCAGGCCGGTGCACGTTTTCTATTGCACACCCGGCGGGTAACTATCCGCACCGCCATGAGAGTCCTCGGCCTAATGTCATCCTCGGCCAGAGCAGTCCCTTGGGCTTTATGGCATTTGCGTCCCCTGCAGATGGAAGTGTTGACAACCTGGAACAGGTCTCCACGGGGACTGCACAAGAAGATCTGCCTTTCTCCCGCTACCCGTCTTTCCCTCAGATGGTGGATACACCTGAAAGACGGAAGGTCCACGGTCCCGACATTGTGGACCCTGTTGACAACAGATGCATCCCAGTGGGGATGGGGAGCCCATTGCCAGGACAAGACTGTACAAGGACGATGGAGATGTCCGGAGCTGGGATCTTCCAATCTCAAGGAACTCAGAGCTGTGTACTTGGCCCTAGTACACTTTGCCCCGGAGTTGAAAGGCAAGTCTGTCAAGATCAGGTCAGACAACATGACGGTGGTAGTCTACATAAACAAACAAGGGGTCACCAGGTCACCAACCTTACTGAGAGAGACGAATCTCATATTCACCTGGGCAGAGAAGAATCTAGCCCAGTTATCCGCTGTTCACATAAAGGGCTCCCTGAACATAGTAGCGGATCGTCTGAGTCGGGGTATTACCGTATCAGGAGAATGGTCTCTCAATCCAGACGTATTCCAACAGATCGTCCAGAGATGGGGTCTCCCGGAGGTCGATCTTATGGCTACCCGACTCAATGCCAAGGTAGGGACCTTTTGCTCTCTATACCAGGAGGACAATCCCTTGGCAGTGGATGCCCTGTCCATCCCATGGAGGTTCAGGCTGTTTTACATTTTCCCTCCAATTCCAATCATACCGAAGGTATTGATCAAAATAAGACAGGACCAAGCCTCGGGAATAGCCATAATCCCGTTCTGGCCAAAAAGGGCTTGGTTTGCTCAGCTCATACTAATGAGTCAGGGCATATATTGGAGGCTTCCCCCTCTCCCAGACCTGGTAACCCAAGGAGAGCTGAGATGCCAGGATCTGAGGAGACTCAACCTGACAGCCTGGAGGTTGACCAGTCCCTATTGAGGAATAGAGGACTGTCACAAGCCGTCTTGAAGACCCTATCCAGCGCCAGAGCGGATTCGACTAACAGGAATTACCGTCGAATTGGTAACATCTTTAATGCCTGGTGTCTGCAGCATCAAGTGGACTCCACTGATCCCCCGACGGAGGCGATCCTGGACTTCCTTCAAGACGGACTAGACAGAGGTCTTGCTGCGGCCACACTCAAAGTACACGTAGCGGCCCTGTCCGCCTATCTGGGGAGGCATTTGTCTCAGGATCCTTTAGTGAGCACCTTTATTAAAGGAGCAACTAGGCTGAGACCGGTGGTGAACACCCCTGTCCACCAATGGGACCTTATTCCGGTCCTGAACGCTCTTTGTGACCAACCATTCGAACCCCTGGAGGAAGTCTCCCTTAAGTTACTGACCGGCAAAATGGCACTGCTATTGGCAGTTACAACTGCCAAAAGAGTTAGTGAGCTACAAGCCTTATCTGCCGAAGAGCCATATACTATATTCTTTTCGGACCATGTGCAGCTTAGGTTCCTCCCAGGGTTTCGTCCCAAGATTCCATCCGCTGCAAATAGGAACCAAACAATTTCCCTTTCAGCATTTTGTCCTTTCCCCTCTTCACCTGAAGAGGAAAGATGGCACAGGCTGGATGTAGTCAGATGCCTGCAAATTTACCTGCAGCGCACTCGCCCTTTTAGGCAGGCCGAAAACCTGTTAATCAGCTATACGGGGAAGAATAAGGGCGCCAAGGCCGCCAAGGCTACGATATCCCGCTGGGTTTCCGAAACCATAAAAGTCGCCTACACCGCCCAAGGGCGTCCGGCCCCATCTTTTCTTCATGCCCACTCAACCAGGGCAGTGTCCACCTCTCGGGCAGAGAGGAGTGCGTTGTCCTTAGATCAGATATGTGCAGCTGCCTCCTGGGCATCTGAGTCCACGTTCATTCGGCACTACCGCCTGAAGGACCGGGTGACAGATTCCTCTGCCTTTGCCCAGACCATTTTAAGCTCTGTCATGGAATAATCCCGCCCATCTTTGGGCCTACTTGCTATATCCCCACATTGTGCTGCTGGTACGGACGACAGGGAACAAGTGATTATGAAGATAATCTTGTTTCCCTTAGTCCTAACAGCGGCACAAGATTTCCCACCCTGGGAATCATATCTTATGTATAAAACTGTGTATAAATATGGAGGTACTTTTGTATTAACACGCAGAGGGGAGGTTCTTGTGCCCTCTTATAGGGCCAGCCACGCTTTTTTGATTGGCTAATTAAAAATCCGCCTGTCCTACCAGCACACAGGGGCAGAAATACCCCACATTGTGCCGCTGTTAGGACTAAGGGAAACAAGATTATCTTCATAATCACTTGTTTGCATGTATATAGCAAGAAGTAACTGCAGTGGATTGCTGCAATTTTTCACTAAACAACAAAATTCAAGTTTTTTTTCCAGCTATATGAACTTGTAATTGCTGTGGATTGCTGCGATGTTTCAGGCCCCCCAAAATTCCAGGTTTTTTCCAGCTCTATATGATCTAGTCTCTGCTGTGTATTCCGGCTATTCTGTGTGCGGACAGCCAACAATGAACGCTGTTTCTCCGCTATATATGAAGTTGTATCTGTTGTGTGTCCCTGTTTTCCACCATCCGGGGAAAGCTGGACTGATGTCCCTACAGTGTATAGCTCTGAGAAGAGCTGTTGTTTTTCTTCTTTAGTTCTTGCCTATCTGAAGCTAATCGCTATCTCGCCCTCAGCAGATATGTTTCTCTCCCTATGTCTGACCGCCAAAATGGCAAATAGGGCGGCAGCCATTCTTATGAATGGGAGGTCACATGTTTTTCGGCAGCCAATGGGTTTTTTTCATTTTTTCTTCACTGCCTCCATTGTCTTAGTTCCCGTCCCACCTCCTCTGCACAGTTATTGGTGCAAAAAACGCGCCAGGGAAGGTGGGAGGGGACACATTTTTACTGCGTATACGGCCGTATTCGATCTCTCTTCAGAGAAAAGCTGTGTGACTTACCTGCAATAAAGATCATATGTGCTGCCCCTTATTCACATGAGCTGCTGCTCCTGTCATCCCAAAGTGAGACAGCAGCACCCTGCACCAATTCCAATACACCAATACACTGACATTGACCTGTGAAGGTAAACCATGTCCATTCTTATTTTTATACATTCTTTATACTGCTTAAGAAATTATATTTTTCTTTGTGCAATGTTTATTACACCTTATATACATTAAGATGACGCCTGTATCCGGTACCGCACCCAGAGGCTGACGCACACGATCGTCATGTGGTTTACAAGAAAGACAGTATCATTTCTCTGGAAATTGAAACCTAAGAGATGTTGAAACTTAAGAGCCAATGACTGATCGCCAGTGTATTCGGATACAAGACGTATATGCTTACAGCCTGCCTACTACCTTATCTCTTGCATTCCTGTATAAAAACTGTAACTTCCTCAATAAACCTCAGTACTGTGTGAGCAGCCAGAGTGCCCAGTTGCATGGACTGAGATTAAAACTGCATCCTGTGTCAATGTTTATCTTAGTCAGCGCGCACATGCACAATTGATTTGGAGCAGGTGACTGACCACTGGAAGTGACCCGTATTCTGGCGGAGGTCTCTACCTCAACAGACCTATCTATCTGCAGGGCTGGGGTGATATGCTGGTTCTGGTGACAGTAATCTATCTATCTGCAGGGCTGGGGTGATATGCTGGGTCTGGTGACAGTAACCTATCTATCTGCAGGGCTGGGGTGATATGCTGGTTCTGGTGACAGTAACCTATCTATCTGCAGGGCTGGGGTGATATGCTGGGTCTGGTGACAGTAACCTATCTATCTGCAGGGCTGGGGTGATATACTGGGTCTGGTGACAGTAACCTATCTATCTGCAGGGCTGGGGTGATATGCTGGTTCTGGTGACAGTAACCTATCTATCTGCAGGGCTGGGGTGATATGCTGGTTCTGGTGACAGTAACCTATCTATCTGCAGGGCTGGGGTGATATGCTGGTTCTTGTGACAGTAACCTATCTATCTGCAGGGCTGGGGTGATATGCTGGTTCTGGTGACAGTAACCTATCTATCTGCAGGGCTGGGGTGATATGCTGGTTCTGGTGACAGTAACCTATCTATCTGCAGGGCTGGGGTGATATGCTGGGTCTGGTGACAGTAACCTATCTATCTGCAGGGCTGGGGTGATATGCTGGTTCTGGTGACAGTAACCTATCTATCTGCAGGGCTGGGGTGATATGCTGGGTCTGGTGACAGTAACCTATCTATCTGCAGGGCTGGGGTGATATGCTGCTTCTGGTGACAGTAACCTATCTATCTGCAGGGCTGGGGTGATATGCTGGTTCTGGTGACAGTAACCTATCTATCTGCAGGGCTGGGGTGATATGCTGGGTCTGGTGACAGTAACCTATCTATCTGCAGGGCTGGGGTGATATGCTGGGTCTGGTGCCAGTAACCTATCTATCTGCAGGGCTGGGGTGATATACTGGTTCTGATGACAGTAACCTATCTATCTGCAGGGCTGGGGTGATATGCTGGGTCTGGTGAAAGTAACCTATCTATCTGCAGGGCTGGGGTGATATACTGGGTCTGGTGACAGTAACCTATCTATCTGCAGGGCTGGGGTGATATGCTGGTTCTGGTGACAGTAACCTATCTATCTGCAGGGCTGGGGTGATATGCTGGTTCTGGTGACAGTAACCTATCTATCTGCAGGGCTGGGGTGATATGCTGGTTCTTGTGACAGTAACCTATCTATCTGCAGGGCTGGGGTGATATGCTGGTTCTGGTGACAGTAACCTATCTATCTGCAGGGCTGGGGTGATATGCTGGTTCTGGTGACAGTAACCTATCTATCTGCAGGGCTGGGGTGATATGCTGGGTCTGGTGACAGTAACCTATCTATCTGCAGGGCTGGGGTGATATGCTGGTTCTGGTGACAGTAACCTATCTATCTGCAGGGCTGGGGTGATATGCTGGTTCTGGTGACAGTAACCTATCTATCTGCAGGGCTGGGGTGATATGCTGGTTCTGGTATCAGTAACCTATCTATCTGCAGGGCTGGGGTGATATGCTGGTTCTGGTGACAGTAACCTATCTATCTGCAGGGCTGGGGTGATATGCTGGTTCTGGTGACAGTAACCTATCTATCTGCAGGACTGGGGTGATATGCTGGGTCTGGTGACAGTAACCTATCTATCTGCAGGACTGGGGTGATATGCTGGGTCTGGTGACAGTAACCTATCTATCTGCAGGGCTGGGGTGATATGCTGGGTCTGGTGACAGTAACCTATCTATCTGCAGGGCTGGGGTGATATACTGGTTCTGATGACAGTAACCTATCTATCTGCAGGGCTGGGGTGATCTGCTGGTTCTGGTGACACATTATATTTATATGTTGATATATTTTCCTCTATTCCTCCAGGATTTTCGCCCGGGATTCTTTCCTGTATGAGCAGTGAGATTATAGTCCAGGACTCCGTCACTGTGCGAATATTAAATTCAGGAGCTGAAATATGAAGGATTATATAAAGATTATTTCAGCCGTTTGATGGGAACACAAAATAATACACAACTTATCCCTGAGAGATAATGAGCGACTGATAAAAGAAACCTCCATTGTTTACTCCAGACATGGAAACCCCCACAGTGACGGCTTCACAACTCCAGAATAATTTTGTACATTCCCCTTAAGAGTTTTATAGACAAGACTCCCCAGGAACATCATGTGTATCCCCAATTGCCGGTAAGGACACACATGGGGAAAGTCGCTGCCTTAAGGGGGTTTTCCAGGACTTGATAAAAAGACGTCTGTAATGAAATAACCGGGAGAACAGGAAGTTGTGATAAGTTGTGTAATCGCAACGTAGTGACAGTGTCATTGTTATATTACTTATATTGATTGTTATAATGTCACAAGGAGGAGGACAGTAGTGTAAGTATTGCCGGAGCAGACATGACGGTGGCCACAGGGGACGCGACCTTAGGGGGACTGGCGGGCCCCTCTTTTTATAATTTTTTTTAAATAGGCAGTTACCTGTAGGAGTTACCCCGCTGGTATCAGGCCCTAACTGATCCATTCCTGCTAACGGCTGACTCTGCTACCCCTGATATAGGACACACAGGGTCCCTGAAGAAGGGGAAGCAGAGGGTCCACTACAGGACATAATACTGTGTGCAGGGGCCACTATGGGGGATAATACTGTGTGCAGGGGCCACTATGGGACATAATACTGTGTGCAGGGGTCACTATGGGGCATAATACTGTGTGCAGGGGTCACTATGGGGGATAATACTGTGTGCAGGGGCCACTATGGGACATAATACTGTGTGCAGGGGTCACTATGGGACATAATACTGTGTGCAGGGGCCACTATGGGACATAATACTGTGTGCAGGGGCCACTATGGGACATAATACTGTGTGCAGGGGCCACTATGGGACATAATACTGTGTGCAGGGGCCACTATGGGGGATAATACTGTGTGCAGGGGCCACTATGGGACATAATACTGTGTGCAGGGGTCACTATGGGACATAATACTGTGTGCAGGGGCCACTATGGGACATAATACTGTGTGCAGGGGCCACTATGGGACATAATACTGTGTGCAGGGGCCACTATGGGACATAATACTGCGTGCAGGGGCCACTATGGGACATAATACTGTGTGCAGGGGCCACTATGGGACATAATACTGTGTGCAGGGGCCACTATGGGACATAATACTGTGTGCAGGGGCCACTATGGGGGATAATACTGTGTGCAGGGGCCACTATGGGACATAATACTGTGTGCAGGGGTCACTATGGGACATAATACTGTGTGCAGGGGCCACTATGGGACATAATACTGTGTGCAGGGGCCACTATGGGACATAATACTGTGTGCAGGGGCCACTATGGGACATAATACTGTGTGCAGGGGCCACTATGGGGTATAATACTGTGTGCAGGGGCCACTATGGGGGATAATACTGTGTGCAGGGATCACTATGGGACATAATACTGTGTGCAGGGGCCACTATGGGACATAATACTGTGTGCAGGGGCCACTATGGGGGATAATACTGTGTGCAGGGGCCACTATGGGACATAATACTGTGTGCAGGGGCCACTATGGGACATAATACTGTGTGCAGGGGCCACTATGGGACATAATACTGTGTGCAGGGGCCACTATGGGACATAATACTGTGTGCAGGGGCCACTATGGGACATAATACTGTGTGCAGGGGCCACTATGGGACATAATACTGTGTGCAGGGGCCACTATGGGGGATAATACTGTGTGCAGGGGCCACTATGGGACATAATACTGTGTGCAGGGGCCACTATGGGACATAATACTGTGTGCAGGGGCCACTATGGGACATAATACTGTGTGCAGGGGCCACTATGGGACATAATACTGTGTGCAGGGGCCACTATGGGGGATAATACTGTGTGCAGGGGCCACTATGGGGCATAATACTGTGTGCAGGGGCCACTATGGGACATAATACTGTGTGCAGGGGACACTATGGGACATAATACTGTGTGCAGGGGGTCACTATGGGGTATAATACTGTGTGCAGGGGCCACTATGGGGGATAATACTGTGTGCAGGGGCCACTATGGGACATAATACTGTGTGCAGGGGCCACTATGGGACATAATACTTTGTGCAGGAGTCACTATGGGACATAATACTGTGTGCAGGGGTCACTATGGGACATAATACTGTGTGCAGGGGCCACTATGGGACATAATACTGTGTGCAGGGGTCACTATGGGACATAATACTGTGTGCAGGGGCCACTATGGGACATAATACTGTGTGCAGGGGCCACTATGGGAGATAATACTGTGTGCAGGGGCCACTATGGGACATAATACTGTGTGCAGGGGCCACTATGGGACATAATACTGTGTGCAGGGGCCACTATGGGACATAATACTGTGTGCAGGGGCCACTATGGGACATAATACTGTGTGCAGGGGCCACTATGGGACATAATACTGTGTGCAGGGGCCACTATGGGACATAATACTGTGTGCAGGGGCCACTATGGGACATAATACTGTGTGCAGGGGCCACTATGGGACATAATACTGTGTGCAGGGGTCACTATGGGACATAATACTGTGTGCAGGGGTCACTATGGGACATAATACTGTGTGCAGGGGCCACTATGGGGGATAATACTGTATGCAGGAGCCACTATGGGACATAATACTGTGTGCAGGGGCCCCTATGGGACATAATACTGTGTGCAGGGGCCACTATGGGACATAATACTGTGTGCAGGGGCCACTATGGGACATAATACTGTGTGCAGGGGCCACTATGGGGGATAATACTGTGTGCAGGGGCCACTATGGGGGATAATACTGTGTGCAGGGGCCACTATGGGGCATAATACTGTGTGCAGGGGCCACTATGGGACATAATACTGTGTGCAGGGGCCACTATGGGGGATAATACTGTGTGCAGGGGCCACTATGGGACATAATACTGTGTGTAGGGGCCACTATGGGACATAATACTGTGTGCAGGGGCCACTATGGGACATAATACTGTATGCAGGAGCCACTATGGGGGATAATACTGTGTGCAGGGGCCCCTATGGGACATAATACTGTGTGCAGGGGCCACTATGGGACATAATACTGTGTGCAGGGGCCACTATGGGACATAATACTGTGTGCAGGGGTCACTATGGGGGTTAATACTGTGTGCAGGGGCCACTATGGGGGATTATACTGTGTGCAGGGGCCACTATGGGGTATAATACTGTGTGCAGGGGCCACTATGGGACATAATACTGTGTGCAGGGGCCACTATGGGACATAATACTGTGTGCAGGGGTCACTATGGGGGATAATACTGTGTGCAGGGGTCACTATGGGGGATAATACTGTGTGCAGGGGTCACTATGGGGGATAATACTGTGTGCAGGGGCCACTATGGGGGATAATAGTTGAGTCCGGTTATTACCATATCAGGTGAATGGTCCCTTAATCCAGAGGTGTTCCAACAGATTGTCCAGATGTGGTGTCTTCCAGACATCGACCTCATGGCAATCCAACTCAACACCAAGGTAGAGAAGTTCTGCTTTGTGTATCAGGAGGACGATCCCTTGGCAGTGCCCTGTCCATCCCTTGGAGGTTCAGGCTGTTTTACATATTCCCTCCAATTCCCATCATATCCGGGGTATTGGTGAAGATAAGACAGGACTAAGTCCAGGCGATTGTCATAATCCCGTTCTGGCCAAAGAGGACTTGGTTGCCCAGTTCATACAGAGGAGACAAGGCGTTTACTGGAGGCTTCCCCCTCTCCCAGACCTGGTCACGCAAGGAGGACAGAGGTGCCAGGATCTGGTGAGATTTAACCTGACAGCCCGGAGGTTGACCAGTCCCTATTACTGACTGTCAGAGGCCGTCCTGAGGACCCTTGCCCATGCCAGGGCAGACTTTACTAAAAGAAACTATCTTAGGATTTGGGAAATCTTTAAGTCTTGGTGTCTTGGACGTGATGTGATTTTCTCTATCCCCCTGGTGGGATCAGTCTTGGATTTTGTACAGGGCGGCTTAGACAGAGGACTAGCCCCTTCCACATTAAAGGTACATGTGACAGCCCTGTCCGCCTATTTGACTCAACATCCTTTGGTTAGCAATTTTCTACAGGGTGCAACGAGGATCAGTCCTGCTGTGTCAGCTCCCGTTCTGCAGTGGGACCTCGGGTCGGTCCTGTCTGGGCTCTGTAACTCTCCCTTCGAGCCGCTGGAACAAGTGAACCTAAAATGTTTGGCCTATAAGATGACCTTCCTTCTGGGCTTTACTTCAGCCAAAAGGGTGGGGGGGCTCCAGGCCCTGTCCTCTGAAGAGCCCTACACCTCCATCTTTGAGGAGAGGGTACAACTTTGTTTCTTGCCGGAATTTAGGCCTAAGGTGCCTCCCCGGCAAATATAAAGCAACGGGTTTTCTCCACCAGCCTGCCTAAGAGCGCTCGCTACGAGGGCCATTCCATTGGAGCTGATCTGCGCGGGGCCTTCCAGGTCCTCTCACGACACGTTTGTGCAGCACTATAGACTTAGCTCACGTGTTTCGGATACGACTGCCTTTGGTCGGTCTTGAGCTCCGTCGGTCGAGGAAACCCTCCCTATATAATTAGTTACTGAATAAATATTCCGCCTGTCCTAGCAGCACGCAGGGGCAGAGATACCCCACATTGTGCTGCTGTTAGGACTAAGGAAACCAGATTATCTACATAATCCACCATATTGGCTTCTGATTAGACCTATTACTATCCCGCTCATCTCCTAGTCTGGTTCCTTCTAGAGGTCGGAGTGCTACTTATTGGCCGCCATATATATAGGCTGAGACTGACAGACCTCCAGAGACCCTACAATGTAGTAGTATACAGGAGAGCCCCGGCCGCTCTATGGAGGTGACACTTGGAGACTCGCATCCCTTTATAACATCCCTTTAATGGCCACATCTTGGATTTGTCTCCCCATATAATAATTTCTTCTCCCCGTCTCTGGTCACATCTCAGGTCCTGCAGCTCCGCTCATACAATGTCCACAGAACGCCGGAAACTTCTCCAAATGAAAACGCAGAAACTTATTTGTAATGTTAGAGTTAAGTCCTCCATCTTTGTATTTTGGCAGCCATCTTGTACTCTTTCACATATAAACTGTATAAGTATGTGTTTTTTCTTCTTAAGTCAAGGAGATGCAGATTATATCAGGCCTCAGCCAATAGTCATGTGCCAGGCTTATCTTATATCTCTATGACCAATCATGGTATACTAATTAGAATAGCCAAGCCAGCTCTTTGTCTGTAATGTATTTAAACTATCTTTTTCTTATAATAAAATCAGAACTCTTTTGATACACTATCATCTTGTGTCTTTAATCAGTTCTCCAGGCTTAAAAGAAAGATGGCTGCAGTCCATCTAGGCCTGTTAATTAATTATCTAATTAGGACCTCTACAACATACGGAGGGATCCATTGCTGTCCTGTTTATTACTGTTTGTAGTAATGTTAACAATAGGTTCAAGGGGGGAGTAACTGAAATATACAAGTATTTTCTGCTGACAATATAGAATAGAACAACATGATAGTATGTTACAAGAGATTGTTAGTTATTTGAATGATGAATCTATTGTTAACTTTGACTTTTTGAGTTCTTTTATTTTAGATGATTCTCGATTTGGGAATGATGGTGGATTCTGCACCAGATATGTCATGGTCACTGAATATGAGGTAAACCAAGCACAAGTAGAACCATTATGGAACTGTATGGGTCTCAGCTCATGAAGCTGAACTAGAAGCCATCACTGAGACAGGGTACAAGGCCTGAGGGTAGGTGTTTGATACAGTGGGACTATGGTCCAATCTGGAGAGCGAGAGCTTTCTGTAGGGTTAATGTTGAGCTTAAAAGGATTTCCAGGCTATTCAGGTAGTGATGGACCCTGCTGCTGCCCCCACACAGGTGGGTATAGTCAGAAGTCAAGGCACACACCAAGGCTGATATGAAAGAAAGTAGAGGTAACTTGTGGGCAGACACTGCCACTAACCCAGCTGCAGAGGCCTAGGGGATATGCTTTACTGATAATTGGTCATTATACTAGGCCCAAACCCGTTTTAGCTCTCTTTCCAGGTTTTACAACACTGAGGCACCAAAATGGTCCAGGAGGAAAGAAGCTTTGGAAATAGCAAGGATCAAAAGAGGATGAATAACTCCTGGTGTCTGGTGGTAAGAGAGTATGTGCTGAGAGCATCGTCCCCACTGATGGCATAAGCAGATTATTATTATTAAGTGCACTGTTTAGTAGTAGCCATGTGTGACCTGGTGAGCGGAGGATGGGCGGCTGCAGGATTTAGCATCACTATAGTAAGATATGTGTGAGCCTGCGTGACGTGTTAAACACAATATAGACCAAAAAGCGAAAAGTGTCTTTGAGCCATGCCCAGAGCCCTTGTACCTGCTCCAGAGATTGCAGGATAACTATATGATATAACTATAACTTTAGTAACTACTAAAGGTGAGACGGTATAAGTACGTGCTTGTGTGTATAGTGATTTCTCTTCAGGATGGCCTGGGGCATATCTGGTGAAGAAAGCCATCATAAACAGGGCTGCAGATAGACGGCTACTAAAGAAGTAGTGTGTCACTTGTATTTTCTGTAAGGTACCCTCCTGACAGAAGAATTGGTTTTAGCCCATATCAAACTTACTTTGGGTCAGCCCCTAGGTTAGAGTTGTATTATGGTGTACTGACTGACTATGTGATGTCTTGGCAAAAACATCTGACTAATGTATAGCTTTGACTTTTCTCCTGCCTCTCAGATTTTAAGTTATTGGACGGGACCTATTCATTTGAGACAATGGATTGATGGTGATAAAGAGACACATGAGAAAAACCTTGGACCCAAGAGTTGATGGTCCTTCCAAGTGCTGCTGATAACCAATGTTTCTATGAAACTTGAAGGAAAACCTAACTGTATCCATGCTTCACATTGCAAGGAAGAATCTACACAAAAAGCGATGAAGATTCTTCTGATGTTACTGTTACAGATGGTCCTGGCAATAAGCCTGCATAGAACATTTGACAATGAGTGGGACAATAAGTTTCTTAAACATCATATGATCTTGAAGGAAGATTTGAATGTGTCAGATTGTAGGATATGTCTTCATAGCCCCATATTAGCCTCAGTCATGTTATATATAACTGTTTTCATGACACAACAGGAAATGTTTGAAGTATGTAGTTAAGAAGATACCACCTTATATTTTAGGAATGATACGTAGTATCAGCAAGTCGCAGTAATAATCTTATGTTTCTTTTGTTTGTTTAAACTATTACAATACTTATGCAACTGGATGAAAAATACAAAACTTGAGAGGCCAGACCCCTAATAAGGATTTTTTTGAGATAAAGGTTGAAGTGCAGAAAAACACATGTAGGGAATCTGGGAAATCTGGCAGTGGACATTAGGTCACTGAAGTACTTACATGTTAATTTCTGTATTCAACCATCTCAAAATGGGGGAAATGTTAGAGTTAAGTCCTCCATCTTTGTATTTTGGCAGCCATCTTGTACTCTTTCACATATAAACTGTATAAGTATGTGTTTTTTCTTCTTAAGTCAAGGAGGCCCTTTGTTAGACTTTAAGGAATGTGATAATGAACGTTAATGCATAGGTTGCTAATCATTATCTCTCAAAGGCCTCATTTTGAGAAGATGCAGCTGACTTTGTATATCTCTTATCTCCTTTACATGATGTATGGACACATAACCAACAAAAGTATTAATCTTATGGTATCTGGGCACTCTGTCATATTTTATGGTATACGAAGGTCACTTAGAGTGTATAGACACAGGGTCTATGGAACATGTCATCTTATCTCTTTTGCCATGATATATACATATAGACATAGTCTGGGATGTTAGCTCACATAAGTATGTTGAATCCTTCTTTGTTTCATGGGAAAGTCCATCCCAGTGTGGAAAGTTGTAATGAGATGCAGATTATATCAGGCCTCAGCCAATAGCCATGTGCCAGGCTTATCTTATATCTCTATGACCAATCATGGTATACTAATTAGAATAGCCAAGCCAGCTCTTTGTCTGTAATGTATTTAAACTACCTATTTCTTATAATAAAATCAGAACTATTTTGATACATTACCATCTCGTGTCTTTAATCAGTTCTCCAGGCTTAAAAGAAAGATGGCTGCAGTCCATCTAGGCCTGTTAATTAATTATCTAATTAGGACCTCTACAACATACGGAGGGATCCATTGCTGTCCCTATCAGTAACAACTTTTATTCCCAATCAGTCGGATAATGAGGGATTGGTGAGATTTCTGCCAAAATTTATAAAACTTCTATTACATTGTTCTTTATAAAAAAAAAGTTGCAAAAAAACATTTTGGCAAAAATCTGTAAGCTCGCAGCCCACGTCAAGGGTCCTCATTGTCCTGCGAGTCCCTACACTAACTAATATAAAAAAAAAAAAAAAAAAACTTGATAGTCTTCAGTAGGTGAAACCTTTTTTAATGGCTAACTCATAGTGATGACAGATTACAACGTATCGGACCTCTCCGCTTCTTCTTCAGATACCTGCCTAAAACTATTGCTCAGCACTGTCAATGTTACAAAAGTTCTTTGTTGGAAACTTCTACACTACAAAAATAAAAACAATGCGATGTTTTTGGACGCGTCATCTCTCTATGGAGATAATAGTAGATTATAGTGATCGGACGCGGCGCTGTACAACGCTCCTCTCTATGTGACTGCTGACGTCATGTGACTGCGGCCGTGTCATCAGTTACACAGAGGTCTCCATAGTACTGACGGGAGGAGACAAAGGTCAGAACTCACCGCTTGTGTCCTTATTATACAGATCATTCCCTGATAGAAAGTAGAAAATCCAGAAAAGTCCTGAAGGGGGAAAAGGAGGAAACAAGAGACGAAAAACAGTCACCGAAGGGTTAATCCGGGAATATTTACTGAAACCATCAAGACGGAAATGTATTCCTGTTACACAATGATGATACAATGTTTATAACCCGACCTGTAGGAGGAGAATTCCCTGACACCAGGACGATGTCATCGCTATTATGTAATATTATTAAACTGTATCACGGAAATTTCCCCATTGTGGGACTATTAAAGGATTATCTTATCTTATCTCTTATCTTATTTTATTATTTATTATTATTATTATTATTATTATTATTATTATATTTATTATTATTGTTATTATTATATTGTAATATATAATTATCATTTTTTATATTATTTACTATTATTGTATTATATATTATTCTATTATATTATTATCATATTATATATTATTATAATTATTATAATTTTTATATTATTTATTATTATATAGTATTCTATAATATTATTATTATTATTATTATTATTATTATTATTACTTTATTATTTTAGTCTTGGAGGTCTCCCCTATTTCGGTGAGTTTCCTGGACATTCCATCAGTAAGCACCTGTATGCCAATACTATAATACTGTAAATATATATATCCTACTGATCCGATCCAGACTGTCCATGGACTATATATATGAGCTCCTGAGGGGTGATATAGGTGATGATATTATGGGGGCAAAACGTATAAAAAAATTAACAAGATGCAAAAAAATTAAGTAAAAGAAAAAAAAAAATTCCACTGCCACACCCACAATACAGGTTGTAGCCCCGCCCCCGTGACACCCCCCCTATAGATCACCTACATAAAAAGTATCAATACAGAGAAAGGGAAAAGTAATTAAAAAAAATGTTTGTAGCGTTTTGTGCTATTACAGATAAAATAGACATTTTCCCACAAATAAAAATAGTATAAAAATGACATCTGTGGTGCCCCCCCCCCACAAAAAAAAAAAAAAAAAGAAAAAAAAAAAAAAAGAAAACATTTTTTGAACAACCTGTACAAAAAACCTGAAAAATATGTCTGGTCCTGAAGTGGTTAAAGCAGCAAACACAAGATCCCTATAAGGCAGAGGCAAATACAAGGCAGCAGAGCTAGGGGGCGCTGTAATGTCAGGGGAGGTCTCAGGTTGTACATAAGGCCCCGCACCAGGATGATGGGCTCAGGGTCAGCGAGGACTTTATTCCATCTGTGACTCCCCCCTAATATCTCACCGTTACGGGGCAGATAAATGTCCTGCAGATCCTTTCTGATTCCGTCGTGATCTTATGATGTCATTTATCACAGAGCGCGGTGACGTTATACCGGGGTTATTTAGGCTTAGGGCTGCAAAAATATAAAAGTACATAAGAGCTTCAGCTCTGCTACACCTGTGACCGCCTGTAACCTGACTGAGGGCGCCCTGCACAGTGCAAGAGAGACTCTGCCATCTAGTGGACACTTGTTATATTACATGATGTGACTAAAAGGATTTCCCATGTACAGGATTATATTCAGATTTGCAGAGAACTAACAATTAAACATTTTTGCAAATATAAATAACTAAACATTTTGCAGAATTTTGCAGTTTTCTCTTACCTGTCTTTTGTCTTGATCAGTTGCCTGTGGATACGACCATGAATGGAGGAACTTTCTGTGCTCTGACAATTGCTGGAAACTGAGCCGCGAATTCTTTAGTGTGGACGGGTTGTCAGGCAGTGGGACACGTATGAGAATGTAACCCGACTAATGCTCTTCCTCTGCCACACTGTAGCGCACCCCTGTAACTCTATCCCTAATATACCAATTGTCCAGTAGGGGTCAGCGGAACAGAAGACAATTTGCTAAATTCTCACCCCTTGTATGCTCAGTATACGGGATATTCGGAGTGACGTACAACACTCTACAAAGGTCTGAAAACTGAGCAATTCCGGGAAATAAAATGAAAAACGGCGCTATCAGTATCTAAGGAATAACAGAAGATGCCGCATACGTAACCCTTACAGACTCTTATAAGATCCCTCACTGTCTCGCAGGCAGAGCTGCATCACCAAGGTCCCGGACAAGGACAGTCAGTCTGCAGCAGGGTCACTGTCACCTGGTAGACTCCGCTGTGCGGGTGCAGAAGGGAGATGTTACTAGGGATCACCTGTGTTGGGGATAAAGGACACAAGTCTGCTGAATCCGGGGACATCCAGGGGACGGGCAGTGAGATAGTCAGGACCTATAAGTATCTGGGCGTGCTCCTAATAAGCTGGATGGGGCCGATCACCTAGATGTGCTGCACAGTAAGGGCCACAGCAGACTCTACCTGCTCAGGAGGCTGAGGGGCTGTGGGGTCTGGGGGGCACTTTTTAGGGCCCATTTCATCTTCTTCGGAGTGGCCTGCTGGGGGCGCTGTATACCAACCAGAGATAGGAATAGACTTGTCAGGCTGGTTAGAAGGGCCGGCTCTGTCCTGGGGGGCCCCCTGGGCTCAGTACAGGTGGGGGGTGACAGAAGGATACTGTCCCTGGTGACCTCCATGCGGGAGAACAAATCCCACCCCATGTATGAGACGTGATAGCATCGGGCAGTCCTGTCAGTGACCGACTGCTGCACCCCAAGTGTGAGAAGGAGCTATCGGAGATCCCCCCCTCCCCCCCCCCCCCCCCGCAGTCAGGCTGTATAATCTACATCAGGCCGAGTGCAGACACTCCGCACACAGAACTACATGGTCCTGAGTCTTCTCTTCGTAGTTGCTCTGACTTCCAGTATCTTCTATCTGCTTTGAGCTTGTCTGTCCTGTAATATATCACTGTATTATCTGTAACACTGAGTATCCCAAGGGTGGGACTATTATAGGATTATCTTATTTTATCTTGTCTTATTATATTTACTGTATAATTCCCAATCAGTGCCCCCTATACGTACTGTAATGCTCCTTGTTGCTGCCCTATATACACTATAATACTCCTTAGTGCCCCTATATACTGTGCAATGCCCTTTAGTACCTCCTATGCACAGTATAATGCTCCTTAGTGTCTCTGCGTGTTGTACATTATATTAATCCCATGGTGCTGTACATTATTATATTAATCCCATGGTGCTCTGTACATTATTATATTAATCCCATGGTGCTGTACATTATTATATTAATCCCATGGTGCTGTACATTATTATATTAATCCCATGGTGCTGTACATTATTATATTAATCCCATGGTGCTGTACATTATTATATTACTCCCATGGTGCTCTGTACATTATTATATTAGGTTTTGAGGTGGAATCCAGCACACAAAAAACTTCTTTAAAAATCCATATTTATTGAAAACTTGTATTAAAAATATACACGTATGAATCCATCGATAGTGGTGGCCGCCATGCGAGAGAAAAGCAACCAAACTAACGCGTTTCGGAAAACAAGTTCCTTAGTCGTAGCTGAGTTACCCTGTGGACTCAAAGTGCTTTTAAAACCAAAATCTCTCTAATCACTAATTAAAAGTATCTGTTGTAATTAACCCATTGTAAACCAGTGTAGGTATAAACAGTATAATAAAGTCCAATGAAACGCACAGTATGAACACAGCACAACGGATTATAGTAGTACATAATAAAGAGGAGAAAAAACACACACAGATGTCCACAACAGAACAAAAAATCCCATATACCAAAGATATTCAAAACATTACAAAAGTACCCCATCATCTGCATATAAGTATATGTGTAAATGTACGAATGCGGATTCCTACCATGAGCACAGGCTGAAGAGTTGTATTACAAAAAACCCGGCGGTTTAAAACCGTATACCATCAAACGAGAACCATATTAAGTCATACGTGTTGTCAATCCGTTCCCGTAATAAAGATGGCAACATTTTCATGAACGCCCCGAAACGCGCATGCGCGCGAGCTGTGGTAGATTTCCCCCTCCACTGAGACCCATTATTTCTGGTATAGGGTCCCTGAACGAGAAACTGTGTCAATGGGTAGACAAGGTTCTACAGCCATTCGTCACTAGAGTTCCTGGGTTCGTTAGGGATACTAAGGAAATACTTAACATCTTTAGTGGGTTTCAGTGGAGGGGGAATTATATGTGGTTGTCTTGTGACGTCATCTCATTATTTTCTTCTATTCCCCACGATGTGGCCTTGCAGGCTGTTACGTATCATCTTAGGAAGTATTCAGATATGTCTGATGTGTTCTGTGAATTCTTACTGTCTGTCATAAACTATTTGCTAAGTCACAATTTCTTTTATTTCAACAAGGAATTCTTCTTACAGACCTGCGGGGCGCCGATGGGGGCCAAATTTTCGCCCTCGTTGGCTAACCTCGTAATGGCGTACTGGGAGGAGCAATTTTTGTTTAACAATAATCCATTCAGAGATTCAATTGCCTGGTATGGCAGGTATATTGATGACTTGCTTTTTGTATGGCAGGGGCGACAGGAAGACATCAGGGAGTTCACAGACCACATCAATCAGAATCATTTTAATCTTAGGTTTACTTACCATGTGGATGAAAATAAGATCAATTTTCTGGATGTCACTTTAGCTGGTGATGTATCAAAAAACACGGTAATCACCAGTTTGTATTGTAAACCTCAATCTGGTAACTCTCTATTGCATGCTCGTTCTCTTCACCCCAAACATACAATCAACTCCCTTCCTATAGGGGAATTTATTAGGGTGAAGAGGGCGTGCTCTGAGGATGACAATTTTGTAAAACATATTGAGGAGACTAGGCGCAGATTTAGGGAAAGGGGTTATCCCCGTTGGACCTTGGATAGAGCCTCTAAAACAGTGGCCAAAAGAAGTCGGGATTCTCTACTTAGGCAATCCGAGGACAATGGTAATAATTTAAGAACAAAAAAAAGGTCAAAGGAATCACATATCCATTTCTCAACTAGGTATAATAACAACTATAACGAAATAGTTAAAATAATTAAACAGAATTTGCCCATTTTGAACCAGGACCCTATTTTAGGGTCCATTCTCTCAAAAGGCTGCAGTTTTGTAGCCAAACGAGGCAAAACGATTGGCAACTATCTATCACCCAGCTTGCTAGCGGAAAATTCTTCATCACAAAAATCTACAACATGGCTTCATTTGAGAGGCTTCTATAAATGTGGTTTGGTGAGATGTAGTGTGTGCAAGTATGCAAATAAGGGTTCTACATTTAACAACTCTGATAGGACAAAACAATATTTCATAAAGAAATTTTTGAATTGTAATTCAAATTATGTTGTGTATCTTATCAATTGCACACAATGCAATAAACTATATGTGGGAAGTACGATCAGACCGTTAAAGGTCAGAATTTCTGAACATTTACATAGCATTAACAATAGAGATCTCACTAAATCAACGGGAGCTTCACAACATTTCGTCCAACTCCACAACGGGGATACCTCCTTTTTCTCTTTCATGGCCATAGATTTTGTCCAGAATCCCATAAGAGGAGGAAATCGTGAGCATATGCTGAGAGTTAAAGAAGCGGAGTGGATTTTTAAATTGGACACTCGCTCTCCTATAGGTCTCAATAAAAGGAATGATATAGCCTATATTTATTGAGACTATATTGCTAAACATGTCTTGCACAATAATAACAACAAGAAAAGTGTCTTTTATCCCGGGTTGGGTTCTATGAATGACGTTCAATACCAACTGGTTTTGATTGGTTGGGTAAATATTTTTCTTGCCCTGATTGGTAGGATTGTTAGGCATGCGTTGTGCAAAGTACGGGTATTTCTACTATGAATCGTACTAAGGTAGGAGCACATACGGGGCTTTTTGACTATACGGGAAGTCCCTGCGCATCTACCACAGCTCGCGCGCATGCGCGTTTCGGGGCGTTCATGAAAATGTTGCCATCTTTATTACGGGAACGGATTGACAACACGTATGACTTAATATGGTTCTCGTTTGATGGTATACGGTTTTAAACCGCCGGGTTTTTTATAATACAACTCTTCAGCCTGTGCTCATGGTAGGAATCCGCATTCGTACATTTACACATATACTTATATGCAGATGATGGGGTACTTTTGTAATGTTTTGAATATCTTTGGTATATGGGATTTTTTGTTCTGTTGTGGACATCTGTGTGTGTTTTTTCTCCTCTTTATTATGTACTACTATAATCCGTTGTGCTGTGTTCATACTGTGCGTTTCATTGGACTTTATTATACTGTTTATACCTACACTGGTTTACAATGGGTTAATTACAACAGATACTTTTAATTAGTGATTAGAGAGATTTTGGTTTTAAAAGCACTTTGAGTCCACAGGGTAACTCAGCTACGACTAAGGAACTTGTTTTCCGAAACGCGTTAGTTTGGTTGCTTTTCTCTCGCATGGCGGCCACCACTATCGATGGATTCATACGTGTATATTTTTAATACAAGTTTTCAATAAATATGGATTTTTAAAGAAGTTTTTTGTGTGCTGGATTCCACCTCAAAACCTTTGTTCAAGAGTGCTCTGGACCGAGGAGCCTTATCCGTGCACCATTACTTCCAGACTGGAGGATGTGAGTTACTATTTCAATTTATTGTTCATTGACTGTGGGCTGTGTGTCATTTTCCCCTTTCCCCTTCCCTGGATATTAGTATTATTATATTAGTCCCATGGTGCTCTGTACATTATTATATTAGTCCCATGGTGCTCTGTACATTATTATATTAGTCCCATGGTGCTCTGTACATTATTATATTAATCCCATGGTGCTCTGTACATTATTATATTAATCCCATGGTGCTCTGTACATTATTATATTATACCCATGGTGCTGTACATTATTATATTAGTCCCATGGTGCTCTGTACATTATTATATTAATCCCATGGTGCTCTGTACATTATTATATTAGTCCCATGGTGCTCTGTACATTATTATATTAATCCCATGGTGCTCTGTACATTATTATATTAGTCCCATGGTGCTCTGTACATTATTATATTAGTCCCATGGTGCTCTGTACATTATTATATTAATCCAATGTTGCTCTGTACATTATTATATTAATCCCATGGTGCTCTGTACATTATTATATTAATCCAATGTTGCTCTGTACATTATTATATTAATCCCATGGTGTTCTGTACATTATTATATTAATCCCATGGTGTTCTGTACATTATTATATTAATCCCATGGTGCTCTGTACATTATTATATTAATCCCATGGTGCTGTACATTATTATATTAATCCCATGGTGCTGTACATTATTATATTACTCCCATGGTGCTCTGTACATTATTATATTAATCCCATGGTGCTCTGTCCATTATTATATTAATCCCATGGTGCTCTGTACATTATTATATTAATCCCATGGTGCTCTGTACATTATTATATTAATCCCATGGTGCTCTGTACATTATTATATTAATCCCATGGTGCTCTGTACATTATTATATTAATCCCATGCTGCTGTACATTATTATATTAATCCCATGGTGCTCTGTACATTATTATATTAATCCCATGGTGCTATACATTATTATACTAATCCCATGGTGTTCTGTACATTATTATATTAATCCCATGGTGCTCTGTACATTATTATATTAATCCCATGGTGCTCTGTACATTATTATATTAATCCCATGTGCTATACATTATTATATTAATCCCATGGTGCTGTACATTATTATATTAATCCCATGGTGCTCTGTACATTATTATATTAATCCCATGGAGCTGTACATTATTATATTAATCCCATGGTGCTCTGTACATTATTATATTAGTCCCATGGTGCTATACATTATTATATTAATCCCATGGTGCTCTGTACATTATTATATTAATCCCATGGTGCTGTGTACATTATTATATTAATCCCATGAAGCTGTACATTATTATATTAATCGCATGGTGCTCTGTACATTATTATATTAATCCCATGGTGCTCTGTACATTATTATATTAATCCTATGGTGCTGTACATTATTATATTAGTCCCATGGTGCTATACATTATTATATTAATCCCATGGTGCTGTGTACATTATTATATTACTCCCATGGTGCTGTACATTATTATATTAATCCCATGGTGCTGTACATTATTATATTAATCCCATGGCGCTCTGTACATTATTATATTAATCCCATTGTGCTCTACATTATTATATTAATCAAATCGTGCTGTACATTATTATATTATTCTCATGGTGCTCTGTACATTATTATATTACTCCCATGGTGCTGTACATTATTATATTATTCCCATGGTGCTGTACATTATTATATTAATCCCATGGTGCTCTGTACATTATTATATTAATCCCATGGTGCGATACATTATTATACTAATCCCATGGTGCTCTGTACATTATTATATTAATCCCATGGTGCTCTGTACATTATTATATTAATCCCATGGTGCTCTATACATTATTATATTAATCCCATGGAGCTGTACATTATTATATTAATCCCATGGTGCTCTGTACATTATTATATTAATCCCATGGAGCTGTACATTATTATATTAATCCCATGGTGCTCTGTACATTATTATATTAGTCTCATGTGCTATACATTATTATATTAATCGCATGGTGCTCTGTACATTATTATATTAATCCCATGGTGCTCTGTACATTATTATATTAATCCCATGGTGCGATACATTATTATACTAATACCATGGTGCTCTGTACATTATTATATTAATCCCATGGTGCTCTGTACATTATTATATTAATCCCATGTGCTATACATTATTATATTAATCCCATGGTGCTCTATACATTATTATATTAATCCCATGGAGCTGTACATTTTTATATTAATCCCATGGTGCTCTGTACATTATTATATGAATCCCATGGAGCTGTACATTATTATATTAATCCCATGGTGCTCTGTACATTATTATATTAGTCCCATGTGCTATACATTATTATATTAATCGCATGGTGCTCTGTACATTATTATATTAATCCCATGGTGCTCTGTACATTATTATATTAATCCCATGGTGCTCTGTACATTATTATATTAATCCCATCGTGCTGTACATTATTATATTAATCCCATGGTGCTCTGTACATTATTATATTAATCCTATGGTTCTGTACATTATTATATTAGTCCCATGGTGCTATACATTATTATATTAATCCCATGGTGCTCTGTACATTATTATATTACTCCCATGGTGCTGTACATTATTATATTAATCCCATGGTGCTGTACATTATTATATTAATCCCATGGTGCTCTGTACATTATTATATTAATCCCATCGTGCTGTACATTATTATATTATTCTCATGGTGCTCTGCACATTATTATATTAATCCCATGGTGCTCTGTACATTATTATATTAATCCCATGGTGCGATACATTATTATATTACTCCCATGGTGCTGTACATTATTATATTAATCCCATGAAGCTGTACATTATTATATTAATCCCATGGTGCTCTGTACATTATTATATTAATCCCATGGTGCTCTGTACATTATTATATTAATCCCATGGTGCGATACATTATTATATAAATCCCATGGTGCTCTGTACATTATTATATTAATCCCATGGTGCTCTGTACATTATTATATTAATCCCATGGTGCTGCACATTATTATATTAATCCCATGGTGCTCTCTACATTATTATATTAATCCCATGGTGCTGTGCATTATTATATTAATACCATGGTGCTCTCTACATTATTATATTAATCCCATGGTGCTCTGTACATTATTATATTAATCCCATGGTGCTCTGTACATTATTATATTAATCCCATGGTGCTGTACATTATTATATTAATCCCATGGTGCTGTACATTATTATATTATTCCCATGGTGCTCTGTACATTATTATATTAATCCCATGGTGCGATACATTATTATACTAATCCCATGGTGCTCTGTACATTATTATATTAATCCCATGGTGCTCTGTACATTATTATATTAATCCCATGTGCTATACATTATTATATTAATCCCATGGTGCTCTATACATTATTATATTAATCCCATGGAGCTGTACATTATTATATTAATCCCATGGTGCTCTATACATTATTATATTAATCCCATGGAGCTGTACATTATTATATTAATCCCATGGTGCTCTGTACATTATTATATTAATCCCATGGAACTCTGTACATTATTATATTAATCCCATGTGCTATACATTATTATATTAATCCCATGGTGCTCTGTACATTATTATATTAATCCCATGGTGCTCTGTACATTATTATATTAATCCCATGGTGCTCTGTACATTATTATATTAGTCCCATGTGCTATACATTATTATATTAATCGCATGGTGCTCTGTACATTATTATATTAATCCCATGAAGCTGTACATTATTATATTAATCCCATGGTGCTCTGTACATTATTATATTAATCCCATGGTGCTGTACATTATTATATTAATCCCATGGTGCTCTGTACATTATTATATTAATCCCATGGTGCTCTGTACATTATTATATTAATCCCATGGTGTGATACATTATTATATTACTCCCATGGTGCTCTGTACATTATTATATTAATCCCATGAAGCTGTACATTATTATATTAATCCCATGGTGCTCTGTACATTATTATATTAATCCCATGGTGCTCTGTACATTATTATATTAATCCCATGGTGCGATACATTATTATATAAATCCCATGGTGCTCTGTACATTATTATATTAATCCCATGGTGCTCTGTACATTATTAAATTAATCCCATGGTGCTCTGTACATTATTATATTAATCCCATGGTGCTGCACATTATTATATTAATCCCATGGTGCTCTCTACATTATTATATTAATCCCATGGTGCTGTGCATTATTATATTAATCCCATGGTGCTCTCTACATTATTATATTAATCCCATGGTGCTCTGTACATTATTATATTAATCCCATGGTGCTCTGTACATTATTATATTAATCCCATGGTGCTGTACATTATTATATTAATCCCATGGTGCTGTACATTATTATATTATACCCATGGTGCTCTGTACATTATTATATTAATCCCATGGTGCGATACATTATTATACTAATCCCATGGTGCTCTGTACATTATTATATTAATCCCATGGTGCTCTGTACATTATTATATTAATCCCATGGTGCTCTGTACATTATTATATTAATCCCATGGCGCTCTGTACATTATTATATTAATCCCATGTGCTATACATTATTATATTAATCCCATGGTGCTCTATACATTATTATATTAATCCCATGGAGCTGTACATTATTATATTAATCCCATGGTGCTCTGTACATTATTATATTAATCCCATGGAGCTCTGTACATTATTATATTAATCCCATGTGCTATACATTATTATATTAATCCCATGGTGCTCTATACATTATTATATTAGTCCCATGGTGCTCTGTACATTATTATATTAATCGCATGGTGCTCTGTACATTATTATATTAATCCCATGAAGCTGTACATTATTATATTAATCCCATGGTGTTCTGTACATTATTATATTAATCCTATGGTTCTGTACATTATTATATTAGTCCCATGGTGCTCTGTACATTATTATATTAATCCCATGGTGCTCTGTACATTATTATATTACTCCCATGGTGCTGTACATTATTATATTAATCCCATGGTGCTGTACATTATTATATTAATCCCATGGTGCTCTACATTATTATATTATTCCCATCGTGCTGTACATTATTATATTATTCTCATGGTGCTCTGTACATTATTATATTAATCCCCTGGTGCTGTACATTTGAGGCTTTACATACACATGGTGCTGTCCTACCAGTGTCCGTGTAGTAGCATGAGATATAAGGTCTTACAGTCTATGGGCCAGCTGTAGGTTAGTAATAGACTTGGCTATTCAGCTCTCACGCATTAAAATCTGGTGGCCCCTCTGTTCGGCCCTCGGGGGCTCTCAGCACGTTTTCGGCTCCATCTGTAACTGCCCGACCATCATATTCAGAGGGAAGGTTTGCAGACATGACAGGGCACAGATTTGATCATTACTGACCACACAGACCCTGCGGGCACCGGCCCTGGAGGAAGCTGAAGAGGAAACAGACAGAACCTACAGAGAAGTGGAAAATCCTGAAATCTTCTTACAGATGCTCTAATAGAATATTATCAAGAAGAAAGGTTTTTATTTCCTAATTTTCTGATTGTAATATTTTTGTGAATTGTATTTTCTGTTCCTGATCACGGGGGGGATCTGTCACAGCGTTTAGTGATCTGCTATGAAAGGGCAAAGGTCACCCAAATATCGATGAGATTTACATTTCTCTTTTCTTCATTCTCTTCACTTTGTTCAATAACAAAAATAAATTATTAACCCTTTTATTTCTGAAAATTTCTAACTACGCTGGACAATGTTCATGTCTGCCTAAAACTTTTGCACTGTATATACATTGTGCTCCACGCCGTACAGAGGGCCTGGTAAGTGCAGTAATGACTAGAGATGAGCGAACAGTAAAATATTTGATGTTTGTTATTCGTTCCGAATAGCTGCTCAATATTGGACTATTGGAAGGAATATGGAACCCCATTATAGTCTATGGGAGAAAATGCTTCACTACAGGGGATCCCACCATTCACCTCAGGAGAGTCACCAAGTCCACTATGACACCCCAGGAAATGATGCCAACACCTCTGCAATGTAACTGGGCCAGCAGGGGGCGCATGTCTGGGGGCATCTAACACACCAAAGCCCCTCTATTACCCCACTATCACAGCCTAACAACTACACAACACAACTACAAGTACCTTTATTATGTCGGGACCCCTGTCAGTTTGCCATATGCTGGAGCGGACTTTTTCGCATAGGAATGCATTGACCAGAGTTGATTGGCTAGTGTACAGCATTCGGCCAATCAACGCTGGTTCTGCCTGAGGAGGCAGAGTCTAAAATCGGTCCACAGCAGTCTCCATTCTGGTCCAATTTTAGACTCTGCCTCCTCAGGCAGAACCATTGATTGGTCGAATCCCGTAGACTGGCCAATCAACGCTGGTCAATGCATTTCTATAGTGAGATATAGCAGAGCCCGTGCGGTTTGCCCGGCTACTCCAGACACCGGAGATGAAAGAGCTCTGCACCACACCCAACCATCCCTCCAGCTACTCCTCCTGTACTAACACGACTAGCTCAGCTTGGCTATTCCTTAGTACTACTAACACGCTAAGCTCGGCTATTCCTTAGTAGTACTGACATGCTCAGCTTGGCTATTCCTTAGGGTAATAGCTGAGGTGAGCTTGTTAGTAGTACTAAGGAATAGCCAAGCTGAGCATGTTAATACTACAAACCCCCCCAGTGTCCGCTTACCTGCAGCTCCCTGTTCTTCGTCCACTTCGGTCCATGGTCTGGGTTTCATGGCGCCCTGCCCCCTCTCCCCGACTTGTATTATAGAGAAGGCAGGGCTTGGGAGAGTGTGGGCAGGTACTGGGCGGGGAGACTCCTTGCTACACTCTCCCAAGCCCTGCCTTCTCTATAATACAAGTCGGGGAGAGGGGGCAGGGCGCCATGAAACCCAGACCATGGACCGAAGTGGACGAAGAACAGGGAGCTGCAGGTAAGCGGACACTGGGGGGGTTTGTAGTATTAACATGCTCAGCTTGGCTATTCCTTAGTACTACTAACAAGCTCACCTCAGCTATTACCCTAAGGAATAGCCAAGCTGAGCATGTCAGTACTACTAAGGAATAGCCGAGCTTAGCGTGTTAGTAGTACTAAGGAATAGCCAAGCTGAGCATGTCAGTACTACTAAGGAATAGCCGAGCTGAGCGTGTTAGTAGTACTAAGGAATAGCCAAGCTGAGCATGTCAGTACTACTAAGGAATAGCCGAGCTTAGCGTGTTAGTAGTACTAAGGAATAGCCAAGCTGAGCATGTCAGTACTACTAAGGAATAGCCGAGCTGAGCATGTTAGTAGTACTAAGGAATAGCCAAGCTGAGCATGTCAGTACTACTAAGGAATAGCCGAGCTTAGCGTGTTAGTAGTACTAAGGAATAGCCAAGCTGAGCATGTTAGTACTACTAAGGAATAGCCGAGCTGAGCATGTCAGTACTACTAAGGAATAGCCGAGCTGAGCATGTTAGTAGTACTAAGGAATAGCCAAGCTGAGCATGTCAGTACTACTAAGGAATAGCCGAGCTGAGCATGTTAGTAGTACTAAGGAATAGCCAAGCTGAGCATGTCAGTACTACTAAGGAATAGCCGAGCTGAGCATGTTAGTAGTACTAAGGAATAGCCAAGCTGAGCATGTCAGTACTACTAAGGAATAGCCGAGCTTAGCGTGTTAGTAGTACTAAGGAATAGCCAAGCTGAGCATGTCAGTACTACTAAGGAATAGCCGAGCTGAGCATGTTAGTAGTACTAAGGAATAGCCAAGCTGAGCATGTCAGTACTACTAAGGAATAGCCGAGCTGAGCATGTTAGTAGTACTAAGGAATAGCCAAGCTGAGCATGTCAGTACTACTAAGGAATAGCCGAGCTGAGCATGTTAGTAGTACTAAGGAATAGCCAAGCTGAGCATGTCAGTACTACTAAGGAATAGCCGAGCTGAGCATGTCAGTACTACTAAGGAATAGCCGAGCTGAGCATGTTAGTAGTACTAAGGAATAGCCAAGCTGAGCATGTCAGTACTACTAAGGAATAGCCGAGCTGAGCATGTTAGTAGTACTAAGGAATAGCCAAGCTGAGCATGTCAGTACTACTAAGGAATAGCCGAGCTGAGCATGTTAGTAGTACTAAGGAATAGCCAAGCTGAGCATGTCAGTACTACTAAGGAATAGCCGAGCTTAGCGTGTTAGTAGTACTAAGGAATAGCCAAGCTGAGCATGTCAGTACTACTAAGGAATAGCCGAGCTTAGCGTGTTAGTAGTACTAAGGAATAGCCGAGCTGAGCATGTCAGTACTACTAAGGAATAGCCGAGCTTAGCGTGTTAGTAGTACTAAGGAATAGCCAAGCTGAGCATGTCAGTACTACTAAGGAATAGCCGAGCTTAGCGTGTTAGTAGTACTAAGGAATAGCCAAGCTGAGCTAGTCGTGTTAGTACAGGAGGAGTAGCTGGAGGGATGGTTGGGTGTGGTGCAGAGCTCTTTCATCTCCGGTGTCTGGAGTAGCCGGGCAAACCGCACGGGCTCTGCTATATCTCACTATAGAAATGCATTGACCAGCGTTGATTGGCCAGTCTACGGGATTCGACCAATCAACGCTGGTCAATGCATTCCTATGGGAAAAAGTCAGCTCTGGCATATCACAAGCCGACAGGGATCCCGACCAGATAGAGCCCCAAAGAGCTGTGTGAGTAACACTCCCCCCTAAATAAAGGTAACCCCTAGCTAACCCTCCTGTACATCTGTCCCTGTCTTACAGTCTCATAGTTCACAGTCCCAAATTAGTCGAATGGTAAATAGACGATTCGTCTAAATTGGAGGTTATCTGTTTCCGGCCACCAAGTCCTTTTTCCGATATTTTTTCACTGCCTCCGTTGTTGTATTTCCTGTCCCACCTCCCCTGTGCTGTTATTGGTGCAAAAAATGCGCCAGAGAAGGTGGGAGGGGACACAATTTTTTAGTGAGTTTGCCACCTCGTGTTCGATTGGAATAGAACACCTCGAACAGCCTGATATTTGATGGAACGCCATTCGCTCATCTCTAGTAATGACCTTATTAATCATCTTCATGCGGTTACAGAAGAGACACAAAGATAATGCTTTACTGTATTTATTGTATTTTACAGACTATTTACAGCATCGGCCCCGGGCCCCGGACTGTCGGCTCCTGTGTCAGCCCCGAAGCTTCTGTCCTAGAGCTGGGTACGACCGTGTCACACAAATCCAAAGGTAACGCCGGGTTATTGGAGTCTCCACGGCCAAGAATTAGTGATCACAGAAAAGTGCAAAGAAATGTGAAAGAAACGGAAAAGAAGAATTCCAGAAGATGAAGATTCACCCGAAGTCACAGCGAAGATCCCGGGGCTAAGAATTCCATCGCGCCTTGTTCTCTTCTTTACAATCTGCAATGTCAGAGGCGACGTCATAGATGGAGTTTACTTTTACAGTGAAACTTGCGTAAGGCTCCACATCATCCACCTGATCAACAAGAAGTAACAAAAGAAGTTACCTAAACAACAAATCTATAGAGGTTATATCACCCCAGTCCTGCAGATAGATAGGTTACTGTCACCAGAACCAGCATATCACCCCAGCCCTGCAGATAGATAGGTTACTGTCACCAGACCCAGCATATCACCCCAGCCCTGCAGATAGATAGGTTACTGTCACCAGAACCAGCATATCACCCCAGCCGTGCAGATAGATAGGTTACTGTCACCAGAACCAGCATATCACCCCAGCCCTGCAGATAGATAGGTTACTGTCACCAGAACCAGCATATCACCCCAGCCCTGCAGATAGATAGGTTACTGTCACCAGAACCAGCATATCACCCCAGTCCTGCAGATAGATAGGTTACTGTCACCAGAACCAGCATATCACCCCAGCCCTGCAGATAGATAGGTTACTGTCACCAGACCCAGCATATCACCCCAGCCCTGCAGATAGATAGGTTACTGTCACCAGAACCAGCATATCACCCAGCCCTGCAGATAGATAGGTTACTGTCACCAGAACCAGCATATCACCCCAGCCCTGCAGATAGATAGGTTACTGTCACCAGACCCAGCATATCACCCCTGTCCTGCAGATAGATAGGTTACTGTCACCAGACCCAGCATATCACCCCAGCCCTGCAGATAGATAGGTTACTGTCACCAGAACCAGCATATCACCCCAGCCCTGCAGATAGATAGGTTACTGTCACCAGACCAGCATATCACCCCAGCCCCACAGATAGATAGGTTACTGTCACCAGACCAGCATATCACCCCAGCCCTGCAGATAGATAGGTTACTGTCACCAGAACCAGCATATCACCCCCGCCCTGCAGATAGATAGGTTACTGGCACCAGACCCAGCATATCACCCCTGTCCTGCAGATAGATAGGTTACTGTCACCAGACCCAGCATATCACCCCAGCCCTGCAGATAGATAGGTTACTGTCACCAGACCCAGCATATCACCCCAGCCCTGCAGATAGATAGGTTACTGTCACCAGAACCAGCATATCACCCCAGCCCTGCAGATAGATAGGTTACTGTCACCAGACCCAGCATATCACCCCAGCCCTGCAGATAGATAGGTTAGTGTTAGTGTATTCATATATACATATAGATATACATATATAGAGAAGAACCATTATTTATAACGGGGCTATTTATGAGGAGGATCTATTATTCTTAAGGCTAGGGGAACTATTACCCCCCCTCTCCCCTTATTAATAATAGTTCCCCCTGCCTTATTAATAGCTACTCCCTATAAATTGCTCCCATTTTATATATGTAATTTTTTTGGTGTCACTATTATTAATAACGGGGTCTTATATTAGAAGGGCTGGAGGAATTATTACTTATCAGGGGGAACTATTAATAATAAATCACTATTTTAAAAGAGGTTTTCTAGCCACAGACTGATTTTTGATACTGATGACCTGTACTCAGGATCCGCATGATAGGACCTCAGTCTGTGATCTGTCGGGTCTGTCTGTTGTCAGGGCTCTTCCAGCAGGACAAGGACCCAAAACACACTTCAGGTCAGCACTAGAAAATGGTGGTGAGAGAAAGCCCTGGAGACTTGTAAAGTGGCAGCAATGAGTCCAGCCCTGAATCCCATAGAACACCTGTGGGGGAGGGGGAGAGATCTCTTGGTGGCAGTTTGGAGAAGGCCCCTTCACATCTCAGGGGGGACCGCGAGCAGTTTGCCAAAGAAGAAGGGTCTAAGATTCCAGCAGAGCCTTGTAAGAAACTCATTGCTGGTTAGCGGAAGCGGTTGTGCGCAGTTATTGTGTCTAAAGGTTGTGCTACCAAGTATTAGGCTGAGGGCGCCAATACTTCTGTCCGCACCAGTTTTGGAGTTTTGTGTAAAATGATCAATGATTTGGAGACAAATGGAGGAACATAAGAAGCCACAAAGTCACCTTATAACAGCCCTAATACAGCCATAATACAGCCGTGTGGGGATGAGACTTTAGTAGCTTCAGATTGCCAAAAATAAATCTGTAATGTAAAATCCATTCCCTCGAGATATCAGAATAGTAAATGATTTGTGATCAACTAGAAAAGTGTGAAAATTACAGAAATAACAATATAATGATTCCAAATGAATTACATATAGATAATAATATATAATAGTAACTATCAGATACAATATCATTACATCAGTGCTCGTTGGATCTTCTGGTGCGGCTCCATCCTTCTGCTTCAGGCTCAGACAAGTTCTGGAAAATAGGAAATGGTGGTGAAGTTTTTGAAATTTTTTCTATCATAAAGGTAAATGGTGAACAGATCCGGCTACAGCTGATTGGTGGTAATGCTAGAAGTCGGAGTCATCCCAATCCTGCCTGTCCTAAGATGTTGTGTTTTCCCCAAAAATTTCCTGAGGCCATGTTCAGATCATGAAAATTATATTGGGATAAATTATGATGGAATCCGGCAACGCAGGTAAGGAAATGGGGAATTCTATATAAATCTACAGAAGTCCAATCTACATGAAGATCCACCGGCCGAAATCTGCAAATCTGTGCCCTCGGATGTCACATGACCTTAGAGTTTTTGTATGTAAATCAAATATAAAAATATAATAAAAAAATGACTTGCGACAAAACCGGACACGTTTTCCATAATACAACATATGAGGAACTTCTGTTACTTACTAACGACCTTTTCTAGAACACAACACAATATTTTTGAACAATGTTTTTTTTCAAAAACTTTGTAACTTATTGTAAATACCTGAGATTCGATCGCTTCCAAAACAAGACAATCCCGAGAAGCAGCAGAAGGACAGATAATAGGCCAACGATTAGGAATAACTGACCTGCTCCTGCACCTACTGGGGGGAAGGAAGTGAAAATAAAGAACATTGGAGAAATAACAATAAAAATTCAAGTGTTTTTTTGGTTTACACAAATCCTGGATGAGACTGGTGGTTGTGTCCGAATTGTCCCAGGCTGCTGATGAGAGGAGTCTACACAAAGAACAAGGCTCATTGGGAAGTTTCCAAAAATTGTGTATTTGGCTGAACCCAAAATACTGAAGGTTTTCCAGCCACGAATCATTATTATACTCAGAGGTGACTTCGGACCCCGGACTGTGATGATCAGAGGAACATTTTAGTTCATCCGAGACAAATCTGCATCTCTTTAACCCCTTCCCGTCGACGGCATTTTTTGATTTTCGTTTTTCGTTTTATTCGTTTCCCCTCCTTCCAAACCCCATAACTTTTTTATTTCTCCGCTCCCAGAGCCATATGAGGTCTTAATCTTTGCAGGACAAATTTTTCTTCATGATTCCGCCATTAATTATTAATGTACTGCTATGTATGTAACGCTACTGGGAAGCTGGGGAAAAATTCAGAATAGGGTGGATTTGAAAAAAAAATGCATTTCTGCGACATTCTTACGGGCTTTGGTTTTACGGCGTTCACTGTGCAGCCACAATGACCTGTCCCCTGTATTCTGTGTTTCGGTACGATTCCGGTGATACCAAATTTATATGGTTTTATTTACATTTTAACCCCTTAAAAAAAATCCTAAACTGTGTTAAAAAATTTTTTTTCTAAAAGTCGCCATATTCCGACAGCCGTAACTTTTTTATATGTCCGTGTACGGGGACGAATAGGGCGTCTTTTTTGTGGGGCCGGGTGTACTTTTTAGTTCTACCATTTTCGGGAAATGTTATTGCTTTGATCACGTTTTATTCAATTTTTTTTATCAGAATCAAAACAGTGAAAAAACAGCGGTTTGGCACTTTTGACTATTTTTCCCGCTACAGCGTTTACCGAACAGGAAAAATATTTTTATAAATTTGTAGAGCGGGCAATTACGGACACAGGGAGACCTAATGTGTAGGGGTGTCACAGTATTTAACTACTTTTATATGTGTTTTAGGGAAAGGGGGGTGATTTGAATTTTTAATACTTTTTTTAAAAAAATTATATATTTTTTTATTTATTTTTTTTGCATTTATTAGACCCCCTAGGGGTGTTGAACCCCAGGGGGTCTGATCACTAATGCAATGCATTACAATGCTAATGCATTGCAAAAAATCATAATTTCTTTTTTTCAGGCTGCATAGACCAGGCTGCAAAAGCAAATCACTGCAGACAAGCCTGGGAGCCTGTACAAGGCTCCCGGCTGTCATTCTAACGTGATGTCGGTCCTGCAGCATGCTCCAGGCACCGGCGATCACCAGCAAAATGGCAGCGCCCATGTGCCGCCGGGAAAATGGATCCTTTGGCGCCTTTGATCGCGGCGTGGGAGGAGTTAATGTCTCTGTTCAGTCCGGGGACCGATCGGAGACATAAGCACTGTTTGTCTACTGCGTAAAGCAATGGTCCTTTTTAAAGGCTATTCACGCATATGTGGGGCTCTATCCGCATGATTTTGCTGACAGAGCCCCTTTAAGATATGGTAGACCAAATGATACAAACCCATAGTAAGAGCAGCGGGGCGGACGTGTACAGGCCTCTCAAAGCTGGGGTGAGACACTACACAGGTAACGTTTGTCATGTCGGTGGCGTTGTACGAGCTGATCACTGTGGCGGTGCCGTTTTTCTCCAGATTGATCCGAGTCATTACTTCAGACGTTGGCTCGGGGGCCCAGGAAATATTTGCCGCAGGTCTCCCACCGATGGCGCGGCACACTGGATGACCATTAGTATCGGTCTCTAGTAATACAAGAGGCTCAGCTGCAAATAAACAAACATGGCCGATGGTTATTCTAAGGAGCCAGAAGCTGAAGAGAGGTCAGAGCCATCCGGGCCCTAGTGAGGGGGCCCATAGGGTGCTCTGCCAAATTACAAGAGCAAAGGCAATAGTCACATGGGTCGCCAGAGTTATTTGTGATTGTTGGGAGCCCTAATGTGGGTGTTATAATGGGGTCTGGGACATTCAAGTCACGTCTGATCATAAGGTATTACTACACAGTGCTGTGCAAAAGTTGTAGGCAGACGGTGGGGGAGAAAACGCTGCATGGTAAGAATGGTTTCAGGAACAGAAGGGTTAATCATTTATTTTAAACAATAAACAAAATGAAGAGAAATGTGAATCCCATCAGTATTCGGTGTGACCTTTGCCCTTTGGAGGCGGAGCCTGGGAGTGATGATCCCGCTCCCGCACATATAGAGCCCTGACCTCATCGTCCTCCAGTCTGTCTGGGATGACATGAAGAGAGAGACAGATTGGAGCAACATCCACAGAAGATCTGCGCTTAGTTCTCCAAGATGGCGGCGGGAACAACCTCCAAACACTGCCTGCGAGTACTGAGAAGAAGGCAAAGGGCAAAGGTCACCCCGAATATTAACAGGATTTACATTTCTAATTGTTTATTATCTTTCTTCACTTATTTTCATGGTTTCCATGCCTGCCTAACATTTTTGCACATTACGTTAGACATGTCACACGTCTATGATGGTTTTATTACTATTATGTGGTTTTGTCTTGTCTGTGTGCACAGGGCCTAATACCCAGTCTCACGTCTTGTCACATAAGGGTAGTGATAGAAAATACAAAAAGTGACTCATTTGCCAGAAGATGGTGATTTAAAGGGGTGGTCCTTAAAGGTATAAAATTAGCTCTGCTGCTCATCACCCCATTGTGTCGTATCAGGATAATGAACCTTGATAATTAGCTTTTTATTGGTCTCTGACTAGGAATAGTCTGAAGTATCGGAGCCTCTTTATTACACATATACAGTATAGTTATGGACTAACAGCGTCTATGGAGAGCAGATGACCTCTAGAGTCAGACTCTTGTATTAGACAAGTTGGGCAACCTCTTAATATCTGAGCCACGTGAGATGATCTAATAGTGGAGGAAGGAGAAAAGAGTAAGTGACCACTAGGTGACCATTCGTGGATAGGACTTGTCTTACACATTGCAGTATATGGATAATAGGAGGGTGGGCCTTTATGGAGGTCCAGCCTCTATGAGTCCATGTTCCTAATTCTAAAGGGGTAATACAAAGAACAGAGCCCCTTTAAAGAATACATTATATCATAAGGAATGGAAGTGTTCTCTTACTGTTATTTAAAGGGGTTTTTCTACAAAGTAAAGTCAGCAGAACCTTCAATCTAAGCGTGGCCGGGCCAAATGTAGGCGGGACCAGTGGAGGTTGGTGCTCACATTTACATCAGAGATAGTCTAATTACAACATTTGGCGATCTCCGGTGCTCCCATTCATTTTAAGGTCCAGTCCCATCCATACTTAGCCTGGCTGGACTCAGGTTGAATGTGGAGCTTGAGTAAAGTCCTGCTGACTTTACTTCATAGGACAACCCCTTTAAGCAATTGTCAAGCAGGACTAGCAGAAAGCATGCAAACAAGCTAGCCCACTGCAAAGCTGGATGGACATTTTGGCCTAGGACCCTGAACAAAAACAAGGTGCTAGAAAGCAGATGCACTTACAGGATAAAGACCAGACAAGAAACCAATATTTTGGGCAAGAGATTAATACACAAACCAGGGTCAAAAACCAGCAGAGTATGAAAGGGCAAGTCAATAGCCAAAACAAATGCAGGGGAATATTGGAGGTCCAGACAGTGGTCTTGTCCAGGCGGTCACAGATAAAGCTAAATCAGCATAAGAGTAGATAACTGGAAAGAAAGCCAAAGTCAGTAAACCAGGTGATCAACAGAAAACAGGGAACGGTCCTGGGAGTCAGTCCTGAGAACATAGAGCCTGAATACTAATGTAATCACAGGCACCTGAGCAAGGAAAGTGTCAGGCTCCAATACTTCACCTCAGCCCTATTATATACTGAACTAGAGCCCTGACTAGCGCTGAATCTCAAACCTCAGACATGGATCACGCCCATCCAAAGTTTGACTGGTAGACATAGTAACCTTAAAGCAACAGCCATGTGGCAAATGCAGATACCATGCAGAAGAGTATGATGAGTATGATGACCGCCGGGAGGAGAAGTCGGAGCAAAGATATTTAGATTTGTGGCACTTACCGAGTACCTGCAGCACAACTGTGGACATGAAGGTTCCTAATCTACTGGCAACTTCACAGGTATAATTTCCATCATCGAGGATCGCAACATTGTCTATCCTGAGATAGGTTTTGTTCTTATCTATAGTCAGGTGTATTCGATGGCTGCAGTTCCCCCGGGAATCATGTCTAAGAGCTGACAGATAACAGGAAGGCTGGTGAGGAGATTCCACCTTCCAGGTGATCAAAGAAAAGTTCTCTATTGAGAGGTCACAGCCCAGGACAGCGTCACGTCCAACCTGAACAGCCGAGACATCTGAAAGAGAACAGAGAGGAAGATAAGATACAAATACAAAGGGGAATAATACGGAGAAGGGTCTTCATGGTAAAGGTGGATCCAAAACAAGACCCCGAAACTCTCTTAACTCTTAATCTCTTCCCAACCCCCCTCCTTCCTCAGGGTTAAGGTCTGAGTCAGTTCACTCATCTCTGGTGCTTATGATCATCTTGTAGTTTCACTGGTTGTCCTTTTTCGGATCACTTTTGGCAGTTATGAAGCACGCAGAGGCGTAGCTAGTGGGGGGTGTCTAGGGGGCCACCATTAATGCTTTACTGTTAACTAGATCTGTGTCTGCAGATACTGATCTAGTTAAAACCCATCCTTGTCTTGTGAACCACGAGCCACTTCAGGCCTGTGATTTACAAGACACCGAGAGCAGACAAATCTCGTCTGTTTTCGGCAGAGGCTGGTGCAATGACGTCATCGAGTCATAGACTTCTCATTTCTGCTCAATTCGCTCCTGGCTTTGGCTCAAAAAAAAACGCAACAAAATCTGCAACAAAAAAGCTGCATTTCTGCAACGTGTGGCCTTGGCTTAAGGAGTTTTCCAGCTGGTTTTTATTGATGATCTCTCCTCAGAATAAATCATCAATAAGAGATCAGTGCCCCCCCCGCTGACCAGCTGTATGAGGGGGCTATGGCGTCTGTATGTATCACACGCTGTCTGTCTTATAGTGACGTGTGATGTAATTCCAGCCTTGTCACATAGACGTGTATAGGACCAGGTTGTAGTTACATGACATGGCCACTAGGAGATGAATGACACTATATAACAGAGAAGGGGTCACGGCACTTACACAGGTAACTTGAGTCATTCACACCGCTGATCCTGGGGGTCCTGGGCATTGGAACCCTCTAATTTTTTTTACCCTTTGTTTACTTTTTAGTTAGGAAACACCTGGGGCATTATTACTATGGGACTATTTATGGGGGTGCACAGGGAAATTATTCATATACAGATACATTTGGAAGTATTATTCATTATGGGGGGGGTTATAGGATATATTTTATAATTGGGGCTAGCAGGAGGATGGGGGTGCAGGTGAGGACAATGGGGTCGGGTGCCTGGTAAAGTTAGGAGCCTAAAATGTCTGTGCTGCAAACTTTACAGAGACCGGAAGACGTGGCTATGGCGTCCAGATGGAAGAGACGAGAAACGTGAAGGATTAGTCGTAACTGCCCTGTATTCACCTGAATGGTCTGCAGAACCGATATCTACCACTATATGGTCACTATACAGTAATATAACAGTATACATAAGTTGGGGGCCACTTGGACATGTTCATCCCCCTGTGCTCAACCCCTAACTACACCTCTAGGACTATATCAGGAACACCCCACCAAATCTGCCAGTTGGGAATTTTTTTGAACCTTTCATCCAGCCATTGCAATTTATGGCTTGTCAAAGTTGCTCAGAATCTTAATGGCTTGTCCAACAAGTGACCGCTGCCTGATACATCCCACTGCTGGACAGGTTGTAATGTTAAGGCTGATCTGTGCAGAATAAAGAGAAGTCTTCTGCCCCCACCATTTCCATAACTCTTAAGCAAGTTTCCATTTCATCTTTGCTAAAAATCCAGTTCCCCTGGAGGAAGGAGTCATGCACAAGTCTTGTCACCCGGAGACTAATGGAATGGAGCCAAAACAAGTAGGGCCCCTTCTATTCAAGGGCACAAAAGCAACTGCATGATATTCCTCTGTAGTAAGTATAATGTCTGCTCTAAAGATACTAACAAATATGCAGCAGAATTGTAAAAATAATTCTCATGCTTTACACCTCATTGATGCTGGGTTCACACCAGCGTCTGGACTGCATGCAGAAGACGGAAACCTGTCATGCCGAGTCTGGCTGTGAGAGCCGGTGAGCGTTTGTAAGATGCCGGCAGGTTTCGTCTCCTGCCCCTGTTTTGTGCAGGAAACGGAAACCTGCACAACGGAAACAGGGCGCAGATGTGAACGAGCCATGACTCTATGTTTTAGACACTTTCTAACAGTTTATGCACCTTATATGACATGTGGGCGTGGCTTGTTTAAAAGTATAGTAAACTGTGAGCCAGAAATTGTACCAAAATTTTGGAAGTGTCACCAAAATTTCAATCATTGTGACAAATTTTTGTGTCAAAATTTTGTTGGAAACTAAAGCAACTAGTAAGTGGTGTAAAAGTAGATGGATTATTATCAGAGAGTATCGGACACCTTGGAGAATCCGCCGCACTCCTTCACTGTCTCGTCTGACCTTGCACCGTCTAAAAGGTGAGACTGTTTTGGTTTTTCTAGACTAGTAAAGTTGGTTGTAATCAAAGACAAAAGGAAAAATCGTAGAGTCACGGGGAAAACCGAAACCAGACAAAGCCGTCTGAAATAGAGAAGTTTACAGTAAGCATGAAATGTTCTGTAGATTTCTTGTGACCACAGACACGGATTAAAGCTTTTGTGTTCTGACTCTGATGAAACGCGACAGTGCGACAACTCACAACTAAAGCCAATGGGAAGAATTGAAAGAGTCAATGCGTCCTCTTACTGGCCCTCCGGGGGCATCTCACCACATTGGTGGGCACATTGGCCCCCAATTACAGTATAATGCCCTGTCAGTGGCTCCCATATGGTATAATGCCCCTTAGTGACCTGCACGCACTATAATGCCCCTCACTGGCCCATCCAAAGGCAGCGGACATTCACAGGTCTCCCTCAGTGGCCCCATAGACATTATATTATAATGTCCCCCTCCACTTTGCCCCCACAGGATAATGTCCCTTTTCCATTTTGCCCCTCTCCATAATGCCCCCCCATTATAATGTCTCCTTCTAGGTTCTTCCCCCAGTATAATGCCCCCATTCTGGTTACCACTTCCAGTATCATGTCCTCTTTCCAAGTCTCCCTCACCAGTATCTATCAAATAAAGAGAAAAAACACACACCAAATCCTCTCGTTTCCTCATTGTGACATATTGGGGCACCTGGAACAGCGGGACAGCACCCTAAAAGCAGGACAGTCACACTGTCCCACGGGGCCCCCACTACTATGTATGATTGTGCAAGTGCAGGATCGGTGAGTCGGAGACAGTCGGACTCCACATAGAGGAGATGGGGTGGTTTAGTACAGGGTCTGCCTTCCCAATCCACAAGTGCTGTATATACAGCTATGGACGCCGCCATATTGTAGCCTCCTCCTGACCTGCCATTCATGTGATCACCACGTGCAGGGAACTGTATGAGCTCCGGGGTCCTAGAGGGCACAGATCAGCTCTGTGGTGTATACTAGGGGGCGCTAGTTCTCTTGTAACTCAGATATAGCAAAAATCAGCCCCCCCCAAAAAAAAAAAAAAAAATTAAGACCAAATAAATGTACTTAAACCAGATCAGAGGATTTAGCTTCACAGAAGCAGAAAAAAATTCTGTAATGGAGAGAAAGAACTAAAAATATTTTATTAGCAGTGCAAAGAGACAAAATGTAAAAAACTGTAAAAAAAACCCCCAAAAAACATAAAAAATAAATCCAATGTGTCCAACCATGAAATGGTTAAACGTCCATAACTTTACACGTCACGTGTCAGGGGTCATGTAGGCGGCGGCGGCTGTGTCCTGGTCGCGCTGAGTCGGCAACTTCTTGTGAATAAAAGCTGTGTCATGGTTCTGCTGTAGCCTAAGAACTCTCTTGCGACATAAAACATGTGAAGGTTTAGTTATCGCCCCCACCAACCTCACCCCACCTCCAAGATGCCACTTAACCCCTTCAGGGCCGGACACATTTTTGGGGTTCTATTCGCACGTGTGGGTTTCAGGGCTGTAACATTTGTTTCCTTTGGATTATTTATATCATTTTTGTGTCCTTTGTGGTGATAAATAGGGACTTAGTTTTAGGTTGTTTTTGAATGTTTTTTTTCTTTATTTTAATAATCAAGAAGTTTCCTCCCCCATTTCCATAAATCTTCAGCAAGTTTCCATCTCATGTTTGCTAAAAATCCAGTTCCCCTGGAGGAAGGAGTCATGCACAAGTCTTGTCACCCGGAGACTAATGGAATGGAGCCAAAACAAGTGGGGCCCCTTCTATTCAAGGGCCCAATAGCAACTGCATGATATTCCTCTAGTATGTATAATGTCTACTCTCCGGATATTCCTCTAGTATGTATAATGTCTACTCTCCGGATATTCCTCTAGTATGTATAATGTCTACTCTCCGGATATTCCTCTAGTATGTATAATGTCTACTCTCCGGATATTCCTCTAGTATGTATAATGTCTACTCTCTGGATATTCCTCTAGTATGTATAATGTCTACTCTCCGGATATTCCTCTAGTATGTATAATGTCTACTCTCCGGATATTCCTCTAGTATGTATAATGTCTACTCTCCGGATATTCCTCTAGTATGTATAATGTCTACTCTCCGGATATTCCTCTAGTATGTATAATGTCTACTCTCCGGATATTCCTCTAGTATGTATAATGTCTACTCTCCGGATATTCCTCTAGTATGTATAATGTCTACTCTCCGGATATTCCTCTAGTATGTATAATGTCTACTCTCCGGATATTCCTCTAGTATGTATAATGTCTACTCTCCGGATATTCCTCTAGTATGTATAATGTCTACTCTCCGGATATTCCTCTAGTATGTATAATGTCTACTCTCTGCTCTAGTCCTCTAAAGATACAAGAAGACAAAAGAAAAACACAGAGAAATGTCTGATTTCTCATTTTTCATGGGGATTTTGTTTGTACAGAAGAAAAAAAAATTAAATAGCTTTCCCTCCCCCTTGTGTTGTACCGCACCGCAGGGGGTGGGGATAGAACCTCGGGGGTGGGGTAGTAGAAATGTTTAGTTTTAAAAAAATTTCTATAAAGCAGAGAAAATGCAGCAAAAACTCAATGAAAATGCTAGAAGACAGGTGTCTTAAGGCCCCACATTGCGGACTGCAGCAAAAAAGTGCCGCGGTCCTGAAAATCTCAGCGTGTCCACTAAGCATATATTCCTGCAATGTGTGAATGGGATTCACTAGAAGTGTAATAGTGTTTATGCCGCATGGGGCTCCGGCCTCAGGAAACCTCGACCGACATTCTGTGAAAAGTGCAGCAGCAAAGACCACGATACATTGTCGTAACGTGTTTTCCTGCTGCGCTTCTTTGCTGCTGCCGGCCGTTACGTGCGGTCTTAGCCTAAAGGAGATTTGTAGGTACTTACATTGATAACTAGGGCTGAGCCGATCTAGAGATTTCAGGATCAATTTTAAAATCTGATTTCCAATCATTTTCCAGCCAATCTCAACCCCGATCGCTCCACCCTAGTCAATGCTTGTCTATGGGAAAAGTCACTTTTAGAGTTGAGCCGATCTTGAGATTTGAGCACAACCCTGAGGCCTATGAAGCAGAGCTTTTTTACAGAGAGTTTTTTTACAACACTTTGCTTTTGAAGTTTTTTATATGTGATCAGCCAGTCTACAGTATTGGGTGTTATTGGCCTCTCTCTGGAGAACCCAACGTGGATCGTCGTAGATTGCACAGAGGCTAAAGGAAGGCATAACATCATCTGCAATGGCGTTATAGTGACATGGTCCCAGCATAGTGATATGGTCCCAGCACTTCACTTAAATGACCTTTGTAACAAATCCAAAGTGGAATTAAAAAAAAAAAATCACTACATATCATGGAATTCTAGGAAGAATTGTCAGTGAATGTGAGATTTAAGCAATTTCTCAAAATGAAGGTGATTGTTATGGATCAAAGACACTTTATCTCTGATACTTTGTGTGTGTATTCAGCCTAGTGTGTATTATTGTTGTATGTGTATTATATAAGAGACGTTATAGGAGGCCAAGAAGTCCGTAGCCCACCATGACCCTGCCCTACTCCACGCACTTTTCTCCAAAATGGTCAGAAGTTTGGAAAATGGACAAAGTGCAATGTTTTTGGTGTATTTTTTATGCAAATATCTGTGTGCCAAATGTCACTATGGTTGGCTGAATGCCGCACATTGATGTTATTAAACTACACCCGATGTTTTATGGGCACATTATTAGTAGCAGTGACAATATTAGTAGTGATAGAAATAGTGGAAGGAGGAGTTGTATTACACTGGGTTCACATTGGAGTCAGGGTGTCCATTGTGCTGATCCATTGGAAGACCAGGCCAAGACCAACAAGGGACAAACTGACCAATGGAGTAGCGGTCACCAACGGAGCCCAATGGATCCCATTGACTCTAAGGGTTGTGTTGGGTGTCTGTTATTTAGCATCGAATGATAAAGTCATGTTTGCAGAAGTTTTTGTCTAGTGATTTTAGACGGACACTGTAGTAGTAGATGTCACATGAAATAATGGCTATAGGATTAGTGGAAGCAGACGTAGACAATAGTCCCTAATAGTAGTAGTGATACTAGCCATAATGGGAGTCATAGTGATAGTAATAAGTCATAGTGGAAGTCGTAGCCGGATCAGTAGTGTCAGTGGCCGGCCGTCTACAATCCCGAGAACAATTTGCCACATAACCATATAACAAATACTTCCATTATTGAGCGTCATCCACCATGACCTGAGTCTTACCTGACTTGGCCTTGACCACATGAACAATCAGAAACAGCAGTAAAGTAAGTTGGTTTTTCTCCCGAAGCTTCATATTAGATAGTCGAGTCTTCTTACTGACAGTGGGACTTCCAAGGGCGCCGCGCGGAGCCAGGACTGGTCATCTTCCTTCAGCTCCCGTCACTATATAAATAACTTCTCTATTTGCTGTTCCTGAAGATAAGACTGGTCAGGCTGAAGGGAAACTTGTAGTGCGGACCCAGAATATTCATTTCTACATCATTTCCTGCCATCGATGACTCAAAAGAAACAGAGGACGGCAAATACAAGACAAGAATGAAGAAATATAAGAGGAGATGCCACCATAGCCGAATATTACCGCCTGCACGTTGTGGCTCGCACCTCTACACCATTTCCTTTGTTATCATATGTTGCTGGTTTTTGTTACCTTTTTGGTTAAGTGTTTTGGAGGTTAGACACAAATTGTAAGAATAAATAACAATGAATCCTATTTTTGTACATTTGTCACCTTTACAGACCAGTTTGTCTCCAAGGTTATACCTGTTTGTCTCCATGGCTATACCTGTTTGTCTCCATGGCTATACCTGTTTGTCTCCATGGTTATACCTGTTTGTCTCCATGGTTATACCTGTTTGTCTCCATGGCTATACCTGTTTGTCTCCATGGTTATACCTGTTTGTCTCCATGGCTATACCTGTTTGTCTCCATGGCTATACCTGTTTGTCTCCATGGCTATACCTGTTTGTCTCCATGGCTATACCTGTTTGTCTCCATGGCTATACCTGTTTGTCTCCATGGCTATACCTGTTTGTCTCCATGGTTATACCTGTTTGTCTCCATGGCTATACCTGTTTGTCTCCATGGCTATACCTGTTTGTCTCCATGGCTATACCTGTTTGTCTCCATGGCTATACCTGTTTGTCTCCAGGGTTATAAGCCACAGACTTTATGTGATGTGATGTTGATGGCTTTTTGGATATTGGAGACACGAGGTAGCTAAGAGCCCGATGAGGACACTGGATATAGAGTGCAATACCTTGCTACCGTTTAATGCGCTGCGCGGTCATCTCTTCATGAGTGTGGGACAAAGAAATATAAGGAACCTATGACATGAGGAACAATTCCCTCTGACATTCTAAGGAAGTGACCATTTGCATTTCATCTTCACAATCCATTTAGGACTGATGGAATTTACATCTCAGTAAAGATGTTGATGCAGAAGTTTTTGTTACTGACTCTCTAGAGTCCAATTCGGCATTTTCCCTGCTCAAAAGATGAGGACGTCATGTATGTAACGTCTCCTGAAAGTGATCCTTCTAGTTCTTGTACTTACAGATATCAGTGACTGCCCATCCCTGGTATATAAGATCACTTGGAACAGTTACTGCTAGCATGCTCTACATGACACCAGGACTTTGCTGGACAATCCCTTTTGTTAGGTAATTTCTTGTCTTTCAATACTTTCCAACACTATTGTGGTAGGTGTAAGTACTGCCTCCATATTATGTTTTGTAGTTTCAACAGCAACAGACTTGGAGTGCAAAACACTTTCTGTATCTTTCTGTGAGAATCCCCCATATTCAGCGGCGTTCCTGTGGGGAGGGAGACTCCTTCTCCTCCAACGAATGTTCTTTTGGGATTGTCAATAAAAAGACACTCTGTAACAATAACAATGATACTTACTTGTCTGTGGTCTCGGGAATGAATCTGTAGAACATTATGAATAAGCCCTGATGTCATTGCACCTGGGTAGATACGGCAGATATACTGTATACACACGCACTCACCTTTCTGTGCTGCAGGGAAACGGTTCTGCCCTCCCTGGTAAGAGTTGGGAGACAGAATGGCCGCAATAAAAACTTGATGAACTTGCCATATAGTTCTGTAAATGTCTGTGCATAGAAATATTATTTACAAAGACGAGAGGATATCAGGGGCCGTTCTCAATGATCAGAATAGTTGTGTGTCTCTTATATTACATGGTCTTATTGAGGCCTCAGTATCAGCAGCTAGAGCGGATATGTAGGTGTTATGTTGTTGGTTTGAGGTCGGTGGTTTTTACACTTTACATCATTTATCATAGGTTTTATCTTACAGGGATTAAAGTTATTTTGGTGTTTTTTAGCCCTTTATAAAAAGTTTATTCCTTCATTCCATTGTTACCTGCTTTATTAGATACATTACATTTGGGTTGTTTGTGCCTTTTGAATTTTTAGTCTTTTTCTGCCCCCTCCTTCATTTCCTTTGTAGTTATTTTTTTGTTACTTTAATATACCATAGACATGTAATGAATCAGAGGATGGAACGTATTTGTTCACCTTCAGTCTTTGCTATTTCAGAGATTATTCTGTATCTACTGTATATTCTCGGATTCTGTATATTCTGTATCTGCTGTATATTCTATGATTCTGTATATTCTGTATCTACTGCATATTCTCTGATTCTGTATATTCTGTATCTTCTGTATCTGCTGTATATTCTCTGATTATGTATATTCTGTATCTGCTGTATATTCTCTGATTCTGTATATTCTGTATCTACTGTATATTCTCTGATTCTGTATATTGTGTATCTACTGTATATTCTCGGATTCCGTACATTCTGTATCAATTGTATATTCTCGGATTCTGTATCTTCTGTATCTGCCGTATATTCTCTGATTCTGTATATTCTGTATCTACTGTATATTCTCGGATTCTGAATATTCTGTTTCTACTGTATATTCTTGGATTCTGTACATTCTGTATCTGCTGTATATTCTCTGATTCTGTATATTCTGCATCTACTGTATATTCTCGGATTCTGTATATTCTGTATCTACTGTATATTCTCTGATTCTGGATATTCCGTATCTACTGTATATTCTCGGATTCTGTATATTCTGTATCTACTGTATATTCTCGGATTCTGTATATTCTGTATCTACTGTATATTCTCGTATTCTGGATATTCTGTATCTACTGTATATTCTCTAATTCTGTATATTCTGTATCTACTGTATATTCTCGGATTCTGGATATTCTGTATCTCCTATATATTCTCTGATTCTATTTATTCTGTATCTACTGTATATTCTGTATATTCTGTATCTAATGTATATTCTCTGATTCTGTATCTTCTGTATTTGCTGTATATTCTCTGATTCTGTATATTCTGTATCTACTGTATATTCTCGGATTCTTTATATTCTGTATCTACTGTATATTCTCGGATTCTGTATATGCTGTATCTACTGTATATTCTCTGATTCTGAATATTCTCTATCTACTGTATATTCTCGGATTCTGTATATTCTGTATCTACTGTATATTCTCAGATTCTGTATATTCTGTATCTGCTGTATATTCTCGGATTCTGTATATTCTGTATCTTCTGAATATTCTCTGATTCTGTATATTCTGTATCCACTGTATATTCTCGGATTCTGTATATTCTGTATCTTCTGTATCTGCTGTTTATTCTCTGATTCTGTATATTCTATATCTACTGTATATTCTCGGATTCTGGATATTCTGTATCTGCTGTATATTCTCGGATTCTGGATATTCTGTATCTGCTGTATATTCTCTGATTCTGGATATTCTGTATCTACTGTATATTCTCTTATTCTGTATATTCTGTATCTGCTGTATATTCTCGGATTCTGTATATTCTGTATCTACTGTATATTCTCTGATTCTGTATATTCTGTATCTGCTGTATATTCTCGGATTCTGTATATTCTGTATCTACTGTATATTCTCGGATTCTGTATATTCTGTATCTACTGTACATTCTCAGATTCTGTATATTCTGTATCTGCTGTATATTCTCGGATTCTGTATATTCTGTATCTACTGTATATTCTCGGATTCTGTATATTCTGTATCTACTGTATATTCTCTGATTCTGTATATTCTGTATCTACTGTATATTCTCGGATTCCGCACATTCTGTATCAATTGTATATTCTCGGATTCTGTATCTTCTGTATCTGCTGTATATTCTCGGATTCTGTATATTCTGTATCTTCTGAATATTCTCTGATTCTGTATATTCTGTATCCACTGTATATTCTCGGATTCTGTATATTCTGTATCTTCTGTATCTGCTGTATATTCTCTGATTCTGTATATTCTGTATCTACTGTATATTCTCGGATTCTGTATATTCTGTATCTGCTGTATATTCTCGGATTCTGGATATTCTGTATCTGCTGTATATTCTCGGATTCTGGATATTCTGTATCTACTGTATATTCTCTTATTCTGTATATTCTGTATCTGCTGTATATTCTCGGATTCTGTATATTCTGTATCTACTTTATATTCTCTGATTCTGTATATTCTGTATCTACTGTATATTCTCTGATTCTGTATATTCTGTATCTGCTGTATATTCTCGGATTCTGTATATTCTGTATCTTCTGAATATTCTCTGATTCTGTATATTCTGTATCCACTGTATATTCTCGGATTCTGTATATTCTGTATCTTCTGTATCTGCTGTATATTCTCTGATTCTGTATATTCTATATCTACTGTATATTCTCGGATTCTGGATATTCTGTATCTGCTGTATATTCTCGGATTCTGGATATTCTGTATCTGCTGTATATTCTCTGATTCTGGATATTCTGTATCTACTGTATATTCTCTTATTCTGTATATTCTGTATCTGCTGTATATTCTCGGATTCTGTATATTCTGTATCTACTGTATATTCTCTGATTCTGTATATTCTGTATCTGCTGTATATTCTCGGATTCTGTATATTCTGTATCTACTGTATATTCTCGGATTCTGTATATTCTGTATCTACTGTACATTCTCAGATTCTGTATATTCTGTATCTGCTGTATATTCTCGGATTCTGTATATTCTGTATCTACTGTATATTCTCGGATTCTGTATATTCTGTATCTACTGTATATTCTCTGATTCTGTATATTCTGTATCTACTGTATATTCTCGGATTCCGCACATTCTGTATCAATTGTATATTCTCGGATTCTGTATCTTCTGTATCTGCTGTATATTCTCGGATTCTGTATATTCTGTATCTTCTGAATATTCTCTGATTCTGTATATTCTGTATCCACTGTATATTCTCGGATTCTGTATATTCTGTATCTTCTGTATCTGCTGTATATTCTCTGATTCTGTATATTCTGTATCTACTGTATATTCTCGGATTCTGTATATTCTGTATCTGCTGTATATTCTTGGATTCTGGATATTCTGTATCTGCTGTATATTCTCGGATTCTGGATATTCTGTATCTACTGTATATTCTCTTATTCTGTATATTCTGTATCTGCTGTATATTCTCGGATTCTGTATATTCTGTATCTACTTTATATTCTCTGATTCTGTATATTCTGTATCTACTGTATATTCTCTGATTCTGTATATTCTGTATCTGCTGTATATTCTCGGATTCTGTATATTCTGTATCTACTGTATATTCTCGGATTCTGTATATTCTGTATCTACTGTACATTCTCAGATTCTGTATATTCTGTATCTGCTGTATATTCTCGGATTCTGTATATTCTGTATCTACTGTATATTCTCGGATTCTGTATATTCTGTATCTACTGTATATTCTCTGATTCTGTATATTCTATATCTACTGTATATTCTCTGATTCAGTATATTCTGTATCTACTGTATATTCTCTGATTCTGTATATTCTGTATCTACTGTATATTCTCTGATTCTGTATACTCTGTATTTTCTTTATCTGCTGTATATTCTCTGATTCTGTATATTCTGTATCTACTGTATATTCTCTGATTCTGTATATTCTGTATCTACTGTATATTCTCGGATTCCGTACATTCTGTATCAATTGTATATTCTCGGATTCTGTATATTCTGTATCTGCTGTATATTCTCGGATTATGTATATTCTGTATCTACTGTATATTCTCTGATTCTGGATATTCTGTATCTACTGTATAGTCTCTAATTCTGAATATTCTCTATCTACTGTATATTCTCTGATTCTGTATATTCTGTATCTACTGTATATTCTCGGATTCTATTTATTCTGTATCTGCTGTATATTCTCTGATTCTATATATTCTGCATCTACTGTACATTCTCGGATTCTGTATATTCTGTATCTACTGTATATTTTCTGATTCTGGATATTCTGTATCTACTGTATATTCTCGGATTCTGGATATTCTGTATCTACTGTATATTCTCGGATTCTGGATATTCTGTATCTACTGTATATTCTCTGATTCTGTATATTCTGTATCTACTGTTTATTCTCTGATTCTGTATATTCTGTATCTACTGTATATTCTCGGACTCTGTATATTCTGTATCTACTGTATATTCTGGGATTCTGTATATTCTGTATCTACTGTATATTCTCGGATTCTGTATATTCTGTATCTACTGTATATTCTCTAATTCTGTATATTCTGTATCTACTGTATATTCTTGGATTCTGTATATTCTGTATCTACTGTATATTCTCGGACTCTGTATATTCTGTATCTACTGTATATTCTCGGATTCTGTATATTCTGTATCTTCTGTATCTGCTGTATATTCTCTGATTCTGTATATTCTGTTTCTACTGTATATTCTCGGATTCTGTATCTGCTGTATATTCTCTGATTCTGTATATTCTGTATCTACTGTATATTCTCGGATTCTGTATCTTCTGTATCTGCTGTATATTCTCAGATTCTGTATATTCTGTATCTGCTGTATATTCTCAGATTCTGTATATTCTGTATCTGCTGTATATTCTCGGATTCTGTATATTCTGTATCTGCTGTATATTCTCGGATTCTGTATATTCTGTATCTGCTGTATATTCTCGGATTCTGTATATTCTGTATCTGCTGTATATTCTTGGATTCTGGATATTCTGTATCTACTGTATATTCTCGGATTCTGGATATTCTGTATCTACTGTATATTCTCTTATTCTGTATATTCTGTATCTGCTGTATATTCTCTGATTCTGTATATTCTGTATCTGCTGTATATTCTCTGATTCTGTATATTCTGTATCTACTTTATATTCTCTGATTCTGTATATTCTGTATCTACTGTATATTCTCTGATTCTGTATATTCTGTATCTGCTGTATATTCTCGGATTCTGTATATTCTGTATCTACTGTATATTCTCGGATTCTGTATATTCTGTATCTGCTGTATATTCTCGGATTCTGTATATTCTCTTATTCTGTTTATTCTCTATCTACTGTATATTCTCGGATTCGCTATATTCTGTATATTCTCAGATTCTGTATATTCTGTATCTACTGTATATTCTCTGATTCTGTATATTCTGTATCTGCTGTATATTCTCTGATTCTGTATATTCTGTATCTACTGTATATTCTCTGATTCTGTATATTCTGTATCTGCTGTATATTCTCTGATTCTGTATATTCTGTATCTGCTGTATATTCTCTGATTCTGTATATTCTGTATCTGCTGTATATTCTCTGATTCTGTATATTCTGTATCTACTGTATATTCTCGGATTCTGTATATTCTGTATCTGCTGTATATTCTCGGATTCTGTATATTCTGTATCTGCTGTATATTCTCGGATTCTGTATATTCTGTATCTGCTGTATATTCTTGGATTCTGGATATTCTGTATCTACTGTATATTCTCGGATTCTGGATATTCTGTATCTACTGTATATTCTCTTATTCTGTATATTCTGTATCTGCTGTATATTCTCTGATTCTGTATATTCTGTATCTGCTGTATATTCTCTGATTCTGTATATTCTGTATCTACTTTATATTCTCTGATTCTGTATATTCTGTATCTACTGTATATTCTCTGATTCTGTATATTCTGTATCTGCTGTATATTCTCGGATTCTGTATATTCTGTATCTACTGTATATTCTCGGATTCTGTATATTCTGTATCTGCTGTATATTCTCGGATTCTGTATATTCTGTATCTACTGTATATTCTCGGATTCTGTATATTCTGTATCTGCTGTATATTCTCGGATTCTGTATATTCTCTTATTCTGTTTATTCTCTATCTACTGTATATTCTCGGATTCGCTATATTCTGTATATTCTCAGATTCTGTATATTCTGTATCTACTGTATATTCTCTGATTCTGTATATTCTGTATCTGCTGTATATTCTCTGATTCTGTATATTCTGTATCTGCTGTATATTCTCTGATTCTGTATATTCTGTATCTGCTGTATATTCTCTGATTCTGTATATTCTGTATCTGCTGTATATTCTCTGATTCTGTATATTCTGTATCTACTGTATATTCTCGGATTCTGTATATTCTGTGTCTTCTTTTTTGCATTGTTGAAAAAACAATGCCCTAGTGTTCTGGCTGGATGATGATCCAAAGCATATGAATAGCTTAGCAAAAAAATGGTTTAATGACAATGACGTAGAGGTGCAGGATTGTCCCCCACGGTCCCCGGACCTTTACCCAATCCAAAACTTGAGTAGAGTTGAAGATAAAGCTGTAATTATATCCAAGTGCATCGACCTGCTGACAGACTCCCTTTAAGCTTCTGAGACCTGTCCGTAGCTACGTCCACTGGATTGGTCACTGGCCTTGTGTACAACCCTTAGGGACATGACTGGATGCCGTCACCAGAGACATACAGTATAGGAGGACGTATAGTGGACATCTCCAAGAACAATCCCTCTGGACTCTTCACTTACTATGCACTGGAGGAATTCACGAAGCCCCTGAGACAGAACATTGGCATTCAAAGTTTTCAATCTTTTTGTGTAATAATTCTCAACTTTTTACCTTATTTCTGATGCCCTTTCCCCGATTTTTGAAAAAATGGGTGGAGTTTTATGGGGAGGGCGTGGCCTCTTTCTGCCATTCTAGGAGCTGATTGTGATTTGGGATTTTAGGCCTGTGAAGGGTCAGAGATGTGTCCTATTCAATGTCTCCTTAGGCTCAAAGGGCTCGTCATTACATCGAGACTGACATATGTAACACCAGCCATGATGAATACCAATGAGGCAAATTTATTAAGACTGACATATTGTAGCTGGTCTTATAGGTCTGACTGGTGCCGAGAACTGGAGATTGATGAAGACTTTGGTGCCCCTTCATCTGTTATGTCCCCAAAATGGAAATCTATGGCAGGACGGAATTGGTGAGAGTTGTAATAACTCAGAGGCCCCATGTCCTCTCCACGGCCCACCCACCTTCACAGAATACAAGGAGCGGATCGGGGCTGGTGCAGAGGGGACGATTGTCTCTTACTGTCCCGGCAAATAAACCGCAATCTCTTTTACCACGGCCTCCTTTGTTGTCTTTGTTTAATTTACTGAAATTGCCCAATTTGTGACTCAGCCGTCTCTTGTGAAATCTTTCTAAAAACTTCAGCACAAAATAGGAAATTTCTGCATAAATGAGTTTTTGTTTAACAGGAATTATATTTAGATTTTTTTAAAATGCAAAACGAAGCCAAAATCATTTCCGTATACCGTGCAGTACGTGAAAGTCAAATAATGTAAAAAAATGTTTTTAACCCTTTGAAGGGAATCTGTCGGGGCGATTAGGAAAACTACACCCCCCACGAGACCTTATGGAGCAGGGTTTAGTATCTCAAGTCACCCTGTAATAAAGCCATCCGTGCACCCCGGAGGAGGATCCCGCGGCGTCAGTGACTGCCCCGACCTCCAGCACTTGTACAGTAAGGCCGGGTGTCTATGTGTAGGCCCCGGGAGCAGCAGAGAGGAGTCCGATGAGACCTGTCAGGTCCATCTCTAGGTGGGATTATAACAGAGCGACACTAAACCCAAGGTCTATAAGGAGCTGACGGTAGTTTAGTGTCCCAAACCAATCTGACAGGTTCTCTTTACAGAAGACGTTCCATGTCCTCATCGATGTGCGGTATTATATATACTGCCTGAGCCAACAGTGCGCTACTTCATCTGTGACGTCTCTGCCTTTCATTTCCGCTCTGATATCTCCCCACTTTCAGGAGGTGGAGCCTTTATATCGGTTTCCATGTTCGGTATGTCTGACTTCCCGATCACCTTTTATTGCTATTTTTTGGTAAATCAGGGTGATATAAATATGCTGATTTGCGCGTTGCGGTGTATTTTTTTTACAGCGTTCACCATACAGGATACTTAGCGCTATTCGTGGATAGGGGGAACGTTACATGTTTGTTTATTTTTTGCTTAGGTTTTGTGTTTTTTAAATTAACCCCTTCCCCTTTGATTTTTGTTTTTTTGATTCCCCGTCTTCCAAACCCCAATGCTACGTTTGATTCAAATTATTAATTCTTTCATTTTTTTTTTACTTTTTTTTTTTTTTTGCATTTATTAGAACCTCATAAGGGTCTTGAACTCCCGGCAGTCTGATCAATACTGCAATGCAAAGTACAGGCACTTCTATTACAGGACACATAGAGCTGCCTGTAATAGAAGAAATACCAAGACAAGCCTGGGAGCCTTCAATAGACTTCTGGCTGTCATGGGAACAGATCACCAGCACCGGATCAGGCTCCAAGGACCAGCGATTCCTCCCACAATGGTGGCATATACGACGCCAGAAAAACGCCACCTCGGTCAGCTTTGCTGTATATAAATACCCAACACCTGCCATACTAATACAGCGGATCTTGGGAAGGGGCTAAAAGGTGGGATTTTAACTTTTTATTACTTATTCTTTACACTTTGGGGCCTTATACATTGTACTGCAGCTCGTCGTACATAGGTGCACTATATGGGATGGGTTTAGGGGTCCTGGGGCTTAGCTGTACAGCCGAGTGCCGGACGTAATGCAGCGAGCCCAACTCATGTTATACCGTGTAATAGTATGGCCTGGGGTGGGAAGGGGTTAAAATGGTTTTAAAAATTAAAATAAACACATTTAAAAAAAACAAAAAAACATTTTTATTAAATTAGAAATATAATTGTAAAATATCTACAAAGTCCCGACCAAAACCCGACCCATAGAGTCCTGGTATCGGATCTATCTAGTGGGAATGTGATGGAGATAACGGCAGACAGAGTTGTAAAGAAATTCTATTGCCATTATATGAAATGATTTCTATTTACAGCATTGAGAGAAGTTGCAGAGATGTGGAGCAGAAGGTTTTTGTGTTGCCTTGTTTTTGGCGCCGTGGCGTTGCCGCTCAGTCAGTCTCCGCGTATTTCGAGGCCATGCTATAGATGACATTGTCTTTTTGGGTGTAGATTTCATAAGGCTCGAAGTCTTGTTTGTTCTGTGAAAAAAATTACAAAATTAGAAACTGCAGAAAAACAAAAGTCAGTTCAGCAGCTGTGGGTGAAATATAGGAGGGCAATGCTGAATAATATATAGGAGGGCAATGCTGAATAATATATAGGAGGGCAATGCTGAATAATAATATATATATATACAGTATTGTGTACAGCATGGGTTAGATTATTACTCTATATTTGGGCCGGTGCCCAGGAAGAGCTTCTGTTATATCGGCAGTCCAGGCCTATCGTTATATTGTTTGTCTTTCCTACATATTTATAGTTATAAGATCTGTTTCCTTTTTTGTATAATAAAAGTTGAATACATTTTTGTATTGTTATGTGTTATTAATGTGTTACTATGTATTGTTATTAGAGATGAGCGAACACTAAAATGTTCGAGGTTCGAAATCCGATTCGAACAGCTGCTCACTGTTCGAGTGTTCGAATGGGTTTCGAACCCCATTATAGTCTATGGGGAACATATACTCGTTAAGGGGGAAACCCAAATCCGTGTCTGGAGGGTCACCAAGTCCACTATGACACCACAGGAAATGATACCAACACCCTGGAATGACACTGGGACAGCAGGGGAAGCATGTCTGGGGGCATAAAAGTCACTTTATTTCATGGAAATCCCTGTCAGCTTGCGATTTTCGCAAGCTAACTTTTTCCCATAGGAATGCATTGGACAGCGCTGATTGGCCAGAGTACGGAATTCAACCAATCAGCGCTGGCTCTGCTGGAGGAGGCGGAGTCTAAGATCGCTCCACACCAGTACCATTCAGGTCCGACCTTAGACTCCGCCTCCTCCGGCAGAGCCAGCGCTGATTGGCCGAAGGCTGGCCAATGCATTCCTATGGGTATGCAGAGACTCAGCAGTGTTGAGCCATTTCTGCTCAACTACACCATGTGCCAGTCAGCCCATCAGATGTAGCAGAGCCGAGGGTGCACTAGAACCCTTATGCACACTCGGCTCTGCTACATCAGATGTAGCAGAGCCGAGTGTGCACAAGGGTTCCAGTGCACCCTCGGCTCTGCTATATCTATTATTTTACTATATTCTAATATCCCACATAGTCCATATTCCTATTATTATTGTTAGTGAGTGGTCAGGCTCTAAGTTGGGTTGGACAATAGTATTTAGGAGGATTCAGGAGTGACAAGGTGGGATGTAAAGAATATAATAATTGTTATAGTCATGTATCAGTGGCCTCCGCTATGTGGTCCTAATCCTAGTTCCCTTTGCTGTACATGCTGGGGCTTGGAGGCTCTCATGACCACCGAGACCAAGTACTGACCGCAGTGGTCACCGGAGAGGGGCCTGTGATGTCACCGGGTCCTTACCAGAGACCTTTGAGCCTCATCACTTCCACAAGCCCTGGAACTTATGGGTAAGGGGACCAGGAGGGCACAACACAGCCCCGGGAGAGGGGAGTATAACTTTTAGTTTGTATTACTCCCACCCAGGTCACTCCTGAGTTTTCTATGGACAATTCCTTTAATAATATATCAGGATGAAAACATTAATATGAGTGATATCACTGGATACTTATAGGATACAGTGACACAAGGACACCAATGTTCTGTCCCCCCCATCGGGCCCTGCACTAGGCAGAGCTATACTGAGTACGGGGCCCGCACAGGTAGGTATATCGGCACTCCGCAGATATTAATGGTTCTGCAGAAATCCACAATAACCACAATGAAATTTACTCTTAAATATTTCTATAACAAAGGGATTTTCTTCAAATTTTATTTTTTTAATTATTATAAAATAAAAAACGCCCCGCGCTCTAGTCTAATGTTTTTCTTTTCTCAATATCCCGATGTGCTAGAATTACCCCTGACAGGTCACAATTCACAAGACCGCCACTGGATGGCGTCACATACAGACAGTATAGGAGGTCACTTATATAAAGGTCTTTTTTTCAGGTCTCTGTTCCGTTCCTTTGGTCACAGACAAGGATTTGGGCTCTTGGTTCTTGATCCCGTGTAATATACAAGAGATTTTCTATTATTTCTGATGGTGAGTACTGACACCGAGGGCTGGGGAAGATTTGTATTTGCATCTCAATATATATACAGGTATATATACTGTCAGCGCCATCTACTGTAATGTACCAGGCTCGCACTGAATTCTGCGTGGTTCTATATTTAGCGCTTGCACCGGATTTGTAGTCATTTTATAATACATGAAATTAGGATTGTAGATAACAGTCAGGGGAAAGGTTCTCTGTATTGTAAGCGGCCATTTTCTCGTGGTCTGTGGGCATGCGCAGTCTACTCTGCCCGAGGCCTCGAAGTCTGAAACCTGAGCGGGAAGAAGAGGATGACGAGGACGCTGCTGATGAAGATGGAGGCGGTGCTGGAGAGTTCTCTGGCAGCATTGGGCCCGCCCCAGTGCTGCAAGGGAACTCATTTGCATACTGACGAAAACCGGGATTTCTACAGAACGGCGGAGTGGAGAAGACGAGGAAAGGTAAGAGATGAATAGACTTTCTTAAGGCTAACCCTACGTGTTAGTGAGAAAAAAAGGGGTTTGAAAGAGAGGATCCCTTTAAGTCGTGTTCACTTGTAGGAATCTGACGCTGAATTTGACAAACAGATAATTTCAGATTCAGGAATTTGAAGCTCATTTATTTCTTATTGTCAAAAACCGATGAGAATTTTGATGCTGAGACATCATTTGGAGAAGGAGCCTGAATTTTGCCTTTTTGGGCAGACGCAAACTCCAAATTGCATTGTTGGATTTTAACAAATTCCACGCAGATGGATAGGATGTATCGGATGGAATGGATAGGATGGATAGGATAGGATGGATAGGATGTATCGGATAGGAAGGATAGGATGTATGGGATAGGATGGATAGGATGTATGGGATAGGATGGATAGGATGTATGGGATAGGATGGATAGGATGTATGGGATAGGATGGATAGGATGTATCGGATGGGATGGATAGGATGTATGGGATAGGATGGATAGGATGTATCGGATAGGATGGATAGGATGTATGGGATAGGATGGATAGGATGTATGGGATAGGATGGATAGGATGTATGGGATAGGATGGATAGGATGTATCGGATAGGATGGATAGGATGTATGGGATAGGATGGATAGGATGTATGGGATAGGATGGATAGGATGTATGGGATAGGATGGATAGGATGTATGGGATAGGATGGATAGGATGTATGGGATAGGATGGATAGGATGTATGGGATAGGATGGATAGGATGTATGGGATAGGATGGATAGGATGTATCGGATGGAATGGATAGGATGGATAGGATAGGATGGATAGGATGTATCGGATAGGAAGGATAGGATGGATAGGATGTATCAGATGGGATGGATAGGATGTATAGGATGTATGGGATAGGATGTATAGGATAGGATGGATAGGATGTATAGGATAGGATGGATAGGATGTATGGGATGGGATGGATAGGATAGGATGGATAGGATGTATAGGATAGGATGGATAGGATGTATGGGATAGGATGGATAGGATGTATCGGATGGGATGGATAGGATGTATGGGATGGGATGGATAGGATCTATGGGATGGGATGGATAGGATAGGATGGATAGGATGTATCGGATGGGATGGATAGGATGTATCGGATGGGATGGATAGGATGTATAGGATAGGATGGATAGGATGTATAGGATAGGATGGATAGGATGTATGGGATAGGATGGATAGGATGTATGGGATAGGATGGGATGGGATAGGATGGATAGGATGTATGGGATAGGATGGATAGGATGTATGGGATAGGATGGATAGGATGTATGGGATAGGATGTATGGGATAGGATGGATAGGATGTATGGGATAGGATGGATAGGATGTATCGGATAGGAAGGATAGGATGTATGGGATGGGATGGATAGGATGTATGGGATGGGATGGATAGGATGTATCGGATGGGATGGATAGGATGTATGGGATAGGATGGATAGGATGTATGGGATGGGATGGATAGGATCTATGGGATGGGATGGATAGGATAGGATGGATAGGATGTATCGGATGGGATGGATAGGATGTATAGGATAGGATGGATAGGATGTATAGGATAGGATGGATAGGATGTATGGGATAGGATGGATAGGATGTATGGGATAGGATGGGATGGATAGGATGTATGGGATAGGATGGATAGGATGTATGGGATAGGATGTATGGGATAGGATGGATAGGATGTATGGGATAGGATGGATAGGATGTATGGGATAGGATGGATAGGATGTATGGGATAGGATGGATAGGATGTATGGGATAGGATGGATAGGATGTATGGGATAGGATGGATAGGATGTATCGGATAGGAAGGATAGGATGTATGGGATAGGATGGATAGGATGTATGGGATAGGATGGATAGGATGTATGGGATAGGATGGATAGGATGTATGGGATAGGATGTATGGGATAGGATGGATAGGATGTATCGGATAGGAAGGATAGGATGGATAGGATGTATGGGATAGGATGGATAGGATGTATAGGATAGGATGGATAGGATGTATAGGATAGGATGGATAGGATGTATGGGATAGGATGGATAGGATGGATAGGATGTATCGGATGGGATGGATAGGATGTATGGGATAGGATGGATAGGATGCATGGGATAGGCTGGATAGGATCTATGGAATAGGATGTATCGGATAGGATGTATGGGATAGGATGGATAGGATGTATGGGATAGGATGGATAGGATGTATGGGATAGGATGTATGGGATAGGATGGATAGGATGTATGGGATAGGATGGATAGGATGTATGGGATAGGATGGATAGGATGTATAGGATAGGATGGATAGGATGTATGGGATAGGATGTATGGGATAGGATGGATAGGATGTATGGGATAGGATGTATCGGATAGGATGGATAGGATGTATGGGATAGGATGGATAGGATGTATGGGATAGGATGGATAGGATGTATGGGATAGGATGGATAGGATGTATCGAATAGGATGGATAGGATGTATCGGATAGGATGCATAGGATGTATGGGATAGGATGGATAGGATGTATGGGATAGGATGGATAGGATGTATGGGATAGGATGGATAGGATGTATGGGATAGGATGGATAGGATGTATGGGATAGGATGGATAGGATGTATGGGATAGGATGGATAGGATGTATGGGATAGGATGGATAGGATGTATGGGATAGGATGGATAGGATGTATGGGATAGGATGTATGGGATAGGATGTATGGGATAGGATGGATAGGATGTATCGAATAGGATGGATAGGATGTATCGGATGGGATGGATAGGATGTATGGGATAGGATGGATAGGATGTATGGGATAGGATGGATAGGATGTATGGGATAGGATGGATAGGATGTATGGGATAGGATGGATAGGATGTATGGGATAGGATGTATGGGATAGGATGTATGGGATAGGATGGATAGGATGTATCGGATGGGATGGATAGGATGTATCGGATAGGATGGATAGGATGTATGGGATAGGATGGATAGGATGTATGGGATAGGATGGATAGGATGTATGGGATAGGATGTATCGGATGGGATGGATAGGATGTATAGGATAGGATGGATAGGATGTATAGGATAGGATGGATAGGATGTATGAGATAGGATGGATAGGATGGATAGGATGTATCGGATGGGATGGATAGGATGTATGGGATAGGATGGATAGGATGTATGGGATAGGATGGATAGGATGTATGGGATAGGATGGATAGGATGTATGGGATAGGATGGATAGGATGTATCGGATGGGATGGATAGGATGTATGGGATAGGATGGATAGGATGTATCGGATAGGATGGATAGGATGTATGGGATAGGATGGATAGGATGTATGGGATAGGATGGATAGGATGTATCGGATAGGATGGATAGGATGCATGGGATAGGATGTATGGGATAGGATGTATGGGATAGGCTGGATAGGATCTATGGGATAGGATGTATCGGATAGGATGTATCGGATAGGATGGATAGGATGTATGGGATAGGATGGATAGGATGTATGGGATAGGATGGATAGGATGTATGGGATAGGATGGATAGGATGTATGGGATAGGATGGATAGGATGTATGGGATAGGATGGATAGGATGTATGGGATAGGATGGATAGGATGTATGGGATAGGATGGATAGGATGTATCGGATGGAATGGATAGGATGGATAGGATAGGATGGATAGGATGTATCGGATAGGAAGGATAGGATGGATAGGATGTATCAGATGGGATGGATAGGATGTATAGGATGTATGGGATAGGATGTATAGGATAGGATGGATAGGATGTATAGGATAGGATGGATAGGATGTATGGGATGGGATGGATAGGATAGGATGGATAGGATGTATAGGATAGGATGGATAGGATGTATGGGATAGGATGGATAGGATGTATCGGATGGGATGGATAGGATGTATGGGATGGGATGGATAGGATCTATGGGATGGGATGGATAGGATAGGATGGATAGGATGTATCGGATGGGATGGATAGGATGTATCGGATGGGATGGATAGGATGTATAGGATAGGATGGATAGGATGTATAGGATAGGATGGATAGGATGTATGGGATAGGATGGATAGGATGTATGGGATAGGATGGGATGGATAGGATGTATGGGATAGGATGGATAGGATGTATGGGATAGGATGTATGGGATAGGATGGATAGGATGTATGGGATAGGATGGATAGGATGTATGGGATAGGATGGATAGGATGTATGGGATAGGATGGATAGGATGTATAGGATAGGATGTATAGGATAGGATGGATAGGATGTATGGGATAGGATGGATAGGATGTATGGGATAGGATGTATGGGATAGGATGGATAGGATGTATGGGATAGGATGGATAGGATGTATGGGATAGGATGGATAGGATGTATCGGATAGGAAGGATAGGATGTATGGGATGGGATGGATAGGATGTATGGGATGGGATGGATAGGATGTATCGGATGGGATGGATAGGATGTATGGGATAGGATGGATAGGATGTATGGGATGGGATGGATAGGATCTATGGGATGGGATGGATAGGATAGGATGGATAGGATGTATCGGATGGGATGGATAGGATGTATCGGATGGGATGGATAGGATGTATAGGATAGGATGGATAGGATGTATAGGATAGGATGGATAGGATGTATGGGATAGGATGGATAGGATGTATGGGATAGGATGGGATGGATAGGATGTATGGGATAGGATGGATAGGATGTATGGGATAGGATGTATGGGATAGGATGGATAGGATGTATGGGATAGGATGGATAGGATGTATGGGATAGGATGGATAGGATGTATGGGATAGGATGGATAGGATGTATGGGATAGGATGGATAGGATGTATCGGATAGGAAGGATAGGATGTATGGGATAGGATGGATAGGATGTATGGGATAGGATGGATAGGATGTATGGGATAGGATGGATAGGATGTATGGGATAGGATGTATGGGATAGGATGGATAGGATGTATCGGATAGGAAGGATAGGATGTATGGGATGGGATGGATAGGATGTATGGGATGGGATGGATAGGATGTATCGGATGGGATGGATAGGATGGATAGGATGTATGGGATAGGATGGATAGGATGTATAGGATAGGATGGATAGGATGTATAGGATAGGATGGATAGGATGTATGGGATAGGATGGATAGGATGGATAGGATGTATCGGATGGGATGGATAGGATGTATGGGATAGGATGGATAGGATGTATGGGATAGGATGGATAGGATGCATGGGATAGGCTGGATAGGATCTATGGGATAGGATGTATCGGATAGGATGTATGGGATAGGATGGATAGGATGTATGGGATAGGATGGATAGGATGTATGGGATAGGATGTATGGGATAGGATGGATAGGATGTATGGGATAGGATGGATAGGATGTATGGGATAGGATGGATAGGATGTATAGGATAGGATGGATAGGATGTATGGGATAGGATGTATGGGATAGGATGGATAGGATGTATGGGATAGGATGTATCGGATAGGATGGATAGGATGTATGGGATAGGATGGATAGGATGTATGGGATAGGATGGATAGGATGTATGGGATAGGATGGATAGGATGTATCGAATAGGATGGATAGGATGTATCGGATAGGATGCATAGGATGTATGGGATAGGATGGATAGGATGTATGGGATAGGATGGATAGGATGTATGGGATAGGATGGATAGGATGTATGGGATAGGATGGATAGGATGTATGGGATAGGATGGATAGGATGTATGGGATAGGATGGATAGGATGTATGGGATAGGATGGATAGGATGTATGGGATAGGATGGATAGGATGTATGGGATAGGATGTATGGGATAGGATGTATGGGATAGGATGGATAGGATGTATCGAATAGGATGGATAGGATGTATCGGATGGGATGGATAGGATGTATGGGATAGGATGGATAGGATGTATGGGATAGGATGGATAGGATGTATGGGATAGGATGGATAGGATGTATGGGATAGGATGGATAGGATGTATGGGATAGGATGTATGGGATAGGATGTATGGGATAGGATGGATAGGATGTATCGGATGGGATGGATAGGATGTATCGGATAGGATGGATAGGATGTATGGGATAGGATGGATAGGATGTATGGGATAGGATGGATAGGATGTATGGGATAGGATGTATCGGATGGGATGGATAGGATGTATAGGATAGGATGGATAGGATGTATAGGATAGGATGGATAGGATGTATGAGATAGGATGGATAGGATGGATAGGATGTATCGGATGGGATGGATAGGATGTATGGGATAGGATGGATAGGATGTATGGGATAGGATGGATAGGATGTATGGGATAGGATGGATAGGATGTATGGGATAGGATGGATAGGATGTATCGGATGGGATGGATAGGATGTATGGGATAGGATGGATAGGATGTATCGGATAGGATGGATAGGATGTATGGGATAGGATGGATAGGATGTATGGGATAGGATGGATAGGATGTATCGGATAGGATGGATAGGATGCATGGGATAGGATGTATGGGATAGGATGTATGGGATAGGCTGGATAGGATCTATGGGATAGGATGTATCGGATAGGATGTATCGGATAGGATGGATATGATGTATGGGATAGGATGGATAGGATGTATGGGATAGGATGGATAGGATGTATGGGATAGGATGGATAGGATGTATGGGATAGGATGTATGGGATAGGATGGATAGGATGTATGGGATAGGATGGATAGGATGTATGGGATAGGATGGATAGGATGTATGGGATAGGATGGATAGGATGTATCGGATGGGATGGATAGGATGTATGGGATAGGATGTATCGGATAGGATGGATAGGATGTATGGGATAGGATGGATAGGATGTATGGGATAGGATGGATAGGATGTATCGGATAGGATGGATAGGATGTATCGGATAGGATGGATAGGATGTATCGGATAGGATGGATAGGATGTATGGGATAGGATGGATAGGATGTATGGGATAGGATGGATAGGATGTATGGGATAGGATGGATAGGATGTATCGGATAGGATGGATAGGATGTATGGGATAGGATGGATAGGATGTATGGGATAGGATGGATAGGATGTATCGGATAGGATGGATAGGATGTATGGGATAGGATGGATAGGATGTATGGGATAGGATGGATAGGATGTATCGGATAGGATGGATAGGATGTATCGGATAGGATGGATAGGATGTATCGAATAGGATGGATAGGATGTATCGAATGGGATGGATAGGATGTATGGGATGGGATGGATAGGATGTATGGGATGGGATGGATAGGATGTATGGGATAGGATGGATAGGATGTATGGGATAGGATGGATAGGATGTATCGGATGGGATGGATAGGATGTATGGGATAGGATGGATAGGATGTATGGGATAGGATAGATAGGATGTATCGGATAGGATGGATAGGATGTATGGGATAGGATGTATGGGATAGGATGGATAGGATGTATGGGATAGGATGGATAGGATGGATAGGATGTGTCGGATAGGATGGATAGGATGTATGGGATGGGATGGATAGGATGTATGGGATGGGATGGATAGGATGTATGGGATAGGATGGATAGGATGTATGGGATAGGATGGATAGGATGTATAGGATAGGATGGATAGGATGTATTTTAAGCCTCCTATTCAGTATATGGGAATTCTTCGGTGAAATCCACCAGAAGAACAAGAAGGACACTTATATTTCTGCTGGCTACTGCCAATCTGCTTCAAATTCAGTGTCAACACTCCCATTGATCAGAGACATATCTTCCAAGGTAGCAGGATTGGAGATTGGTAAGTAAGGCCGCAGACCCGCGAACCCCATAAAGACTATCATTATACTCGGGGGGGTCTCAGATGTTCGCCTTGGGGTCCTGCCATTCCTAGTTATGCCACTGCCTTTGATATAATCGTAATATCCTACAGTAATATAGTGACTAGAATATTGCACCGTCTGGAACCTTCTAGAAAAAAAACTCTAAAAAAATATAACTAAAAATATATAGACCAGGGTCAGGGGATAATCATACACATCAGGGAGAGTGTGTGCCTACATAGGCAGTACGGAGACTTACAAGTCATTCCTGCTCTGCTAGGGATTCTGGGTAAAAAAATATGGAAATCTATTCTCCAGGATGTAATTAGTAGAACAGTGCACTCTGTACACCGCCCTCTAGAGGGCAGCATCCTTAACATCATGAACGACTCAGTTATAAAGTATTTTTAATCATCATGTGGATTTAATTGCCAAATCAGTATTTATGCCCCAAAAGGAACAGATTCCCAGCTATGGACAGCGCTGTTTCGGCCTATTGGGCCATCCTCAGCATAGCGTAGGGATACTGATTTGGCAGAGTGACCAGGGTCAGGGGAGGCAAACACTCTCCCTGATGTGTACGATTGTCCCCTGACCCTGGTCTATAGTCTCTCACTCTGCCAAATCAGTATCCCTACCCTTTGCTGAGGAGGCCCAATAGGCCGAAACAGCGCTGTCCATAGCTGGGAATCTGTTCCTTTTGGGACATAAATACTGATTTGGCAATTAAATCCACATCATGATTAAAAAGACTTTATAACTGACTCATGCATGATGTTAAGGATGCTGCCCTCTATAGGGTGGTGTACAGAGTGCACTCTGTTCTACTAATTACATCCTGGAGAATAGATTTGCATATTTTTTTTACTAAAAATATATAAACATAAAAAGTCCTATGTATATTAGGTGTCACTGCATCCATAACAATCCATAATATAACACTAATGCAAGTCAATGGAGGAAAGAGAAATGTAAATCCCCTGAGTATTCGGGGTGACCTTTGCCCTTTGCCTTCTTCTCGGTACTTGCAGACAGTATTTGGAAGTTCTTCCCTCCATCATCTTGGAGAACTAAGCCCAGATCTTCTGTGGATGTCGCTCCAATCCGTCTGTCTCTTCATGTCATCCCAGACAGACTGGATGATGATGAGATCAGGGCGATATCTGTGGGGGCCGGATCATCCCTTCCAGGCTCCTCCTGCAAAGGGCAAAGGTCACACCAAATACTGACGGGATTTACATTTCTCTTTTCTTCATTCTCTTTATTTTGCTCATTGACAAATATAAACTATTAACCCTTCTGTTTCTGGACACTTTCTCTTATTTTGCAGCATTTTTCTTCCACATCTGCCTAACATTTTTGCACATTAATGTAAATTGTATTCCTGTCTCTAATTCATTTATTTACCTCTTCAGGGTCATTCTGTGCTCTGTCAGCATCTGATATTACAATTGTTTTAAACCAGGCTCTGAAATAATGAAAAATTACAAAATGAATAAAATTCAAAAATAAAAACATGGAAAAATCTGGGAAAATGAGAAAGAAATCCAAATAATCTCCAATAATACCTGAGTGTCAATTCATCAGGGAGACAAAAATGAAAGGAAAAAATCTCTCACCGTCCTCTGGGGCCCCCGTAGATCTATGGTGTGATTTGCAGCAGCCGGAAGTGTTTTGTGACTTTTTTCTTGTGTCTGTGAGTATTTTTCTCTCCATGTTGGTGGTCAGAGTTGTGCTATGTGTAGAGGTGGAGCTGGAACTCCAGGGCCCCAATGCAAAATCATGGGGCCACTACCTTGCGCTGTTTAATATAGTGGAATACTTTATGTGGCCCCCAAGGTCCAGAGCCCTGATACAATGGCCTCCTCTGCACCCCCATAGCTGTGCCCCTGCCATGTGGTCCCAGCCAATCAGATGTCTCTCCCCAAGAAGGAATCTGCAGCTGCATCTCCCTCTCCTCCATTTTTTATGTAATAAATATAATATAGAATAAATAACTGATGGTATAAAATAAAAAAAATACAAATATAGTAAATTCTAAAATCAAGCAAAATAAATAATTATAACATAATAATAATAATAATAATAATAATAATAATAATAATAATAATAATAATAATATAATATACCGTATATGCTTGAGTATAAGCCGAGTCAATATGGTAATTGAAAATGTCACATGACTGGTCCGCAGTGAAAGACATCTGTGGGCGGCCGCTGGAGCAGCCATAGGTGAGTGGTGAGGCCGCACTGCCTCCAGGACCGCCCCAAGATGTTTCCAGAGCATCTTCTCTGCCTTGGAAACATCTTAAGGCGGCCCTAGAGACAGCGCTGCCTCACCCACCACCTATCGGCAGCAACGCTGCTCCAGCGGCCACCCACAGATGTCTTTTACTGCGGACCAGTTAAATGACCACTCAAGTCAATTACCGTATTGACTCGGCTGCAGCGGGCCTCCCTCCAGTCCCGGCCCCCTCCCCCGGCTACATCACACGCCAGGTGACGTGGTCACGTTAGCTCAGGCCCGCACCCGGCATGTGTCGATGACGTCTTACTGCGTCTCTGGACAGGCGGCGTCATCACGCCCACTACGCTGAGACACAGGAGCAGCCGCGAGAGAAGATGAGCAGCAGCGGTAGTGGGAGCAGCGCGAGGTTGGCAAGTATGAGAACTTAATGTTTGTTTGTTTTATAATATACTGCTGTATGCTGGAGTATTCCCAGGAGGTATTGGCCTATTTACCAACCTCCCCAGACCTGATCACTGCCAACCCGCGTCCCCTTATACTATAGGCCACAGAGGAAGGTAGTGAGTAGGCCCGAGCTCCAGCCGCGATCCCACTACCGCCATTATTATCCTTGGGGGTCTTTTCAGACCCCCCAAGTATAATAATCGGAGCCCCAGGGGAGGTGAGGGAACATAATAAACAGTGTTACTCACCTCTCCGGGATCCAAAGTTAATCCTAGCTGGCTTCAGGCCTGTATGGTAATGCCCAGACGTCACGTGGGATATATAGGCCCAAAGCCTGTGGTAGTAGTAATAGTCTGTTACTGCTAGCACAGGCTTTGGGCCTGTATGGCAACAGGCTGCTACTGCTACCATAAGGCTTTGGGCCTGTATGATAATGCCCCAGACGTCTGGCCTTATGGTAGCAGTAGCAGCCTGTTGCCATACAGGCCCAAAGCCTGTGCTAGCAGTAACAGGCTATTACTACTAGCACAGGCTTTGGGCCTATATGGTAATATCCCAGACCAAGTGTCATATAGGCCTGAAGCCTGCTAGGATTAACATGAGCACAAACAGAATGTCATGTATTTTTCCCCCTTGGCTTATACTCGAGTCAATAAGTTTTCCCTGTTTTTTTGTGGTAAAATTAGGGGGGGTTGGCTTATATTCGGGTCGGCTTATACTCGAGTATATACGGTAATAGTAAAATTAGTAAAAATAATAATAAATGCACCCACAAAAATTTGCCTCTCCAAATGTCCCTGCACGGGGTCTGTCAAGGAGGCAGGGGTGGTTGTCATTATATTCCAGGCCCCTGCTAACCCATCCATATGAAGCCCCCATAACCATCTCCATTCTGTGGGAAGAGATTGGTGTTGGTGGAGTATTGGGCGGTTGTACAATGATATTGGATGAAATATTCCTGTCATGTTCTTCCATGAAGCTGCGCATGTATTGTCATCCTGGTGGGTCCATTACAATATAATATAATATAATACAATACAATATAATATACTAGACACTGGCATTAGGGCATTACCTGATATTCGGAAGTTTCCAGATGATGAGACAGGTCACTATAAAGATGGAAGTGACCACACACCCCAGTATAAGTATAATGGAATAAGATCGACCTTCTGTAAGGAAAGACATGAAATGTAACACTGCCCAAGAAATAACGTTACCAAAATAGTTAATGACAGAATTGAGTAAATTTCTTCCCATTTTTGGGATTAGGGGCGACATCTTTTTTATGACATTATTTTCTTGCCTTGATGTCACTGTCCTGCGCCTTGTTCTTTCTAGAAGGATTGTTCCGTTACCTACGTTATTTCATTTTTACCCATTTCCACGCTTTTCATGAACATTTTCTGAGACACTTTTCTATAGTTTTTTTTTTTCTTCACTACTAATCTATTTATATATTTTGGATCCTTTGGATTGTCATTTTTCCAAGTTTTCTAAGTCCCGTTTTGTTGGACACTGCGAGGGACGCTGAATATGAATGTCTATTTCTTTTTGCCCCTCCCCTGGGTCTCCGCTTCGAGGGATTTCCAGGATAACCCTTTATTTGCCTGGAGGCCAAGGAAAGGAAAAATAATTTAAAAAATATTTCCCTGTGCCCGGTGGCTCCCGCCAAGGTCCGTGCTCCAATGTCTTGTGTTGGGGTCCCAGTTCCTTGACATTACCCTGGTTAGCCCCAGCAGTTGGCAGAGACTTCCATTAAAACAAGACCTCGGAGCAGCAGGACCTTCTCTGGCCTCCATGCTAAAAACGTGTTACCCTGCACAACCCCTTTAAGAGAACCCAGAGCACAATAACAGCCCAGAGGCAGAAAGTGAATGGGCAGAGCAATCTCACAAGGTTTTCCCATCTCTAGACTTCAGTTTTTGGAGGAGTATTAGTGAGGTACATGCAGATTATATAACTCCTACTATATCCAGTACTAGCAGTATATAGTCATACGCAGATACCGCCCCTTAGTGGTGGGTGATTGTAGGTAACATAAAAATATACCTAAAATTATAGAAATATTTACCCCTCAGTGTAATGTGTCCAGTCCAGCGGGGCTCCAATGTTGGATGATAGACCTCACAAGTCACCGACGTCCCATTAACCCCTGCACTCCTGTATGTGCTGATCACCGACCACGTCCAGTCCAGGTTTAGCAGTTTTGTAGTGTTTATATCATGTGAATGTGGAATCCAGGAGATCTCTGCAGGTGGATTCCCACCAATGGCTCCACACTCTGGAGATCCATCACTGGTCAGGGTTAGGTATGTAGATGGCTGAGCTGAGGAGGAGAAGAAGGTTCAGCCATTAGCACAATGTGAAGGATTTATCCCTTCTAATTTCCAAACAGTTTACCATTTTGCAGAAAATTCACCTTTAGATTTATGCAAATGAGTTATTCTGTGTGTCACTGCTCTGCACCAATCTCCTGACGCCCCCACCTTTATAGGTGATGGTTGGTATAGAGAAAAGAAGATGGTGCACCCAGGACAAGTAGCCCCGCCTCCGGTACACAGAGAGGTGCATTTGCATAAAGATACAAATGTGAATTTTCTGCAAACTGCCAGATTGTTAGGTTAAGTTTACACAGCAGAAAATGAGGAATTCCTCTACATTTTGCGCCAGCGTTTTCCTGGCCGCGGTCTACCTGTGATGGGATGCTGGTGTTCTGCATGGACATTCAGCCGCGGCTTTAGACCAAGGTGAATGAAGCTAACCAGCAGAGAATCTCAAACTCTAACAGGAATATAAAATTCCAGGTACGTTCACCTGCAGCACACCTAATGTAGTGTATGTAATAATGTGCACCAAATGTCCCACTGATAATCTGTATGTTGGAGAAACCGGACAGCAGCTTAGAATGCGGATGAACTCACATCGCCATACAATTAGAGAACAAAGACTGGACCTTCCCGTATCAAAACATTTCTGCAATGAGGATCATAATATGACGGATCACATGAAAGTTTTGGTTTTAAGAGGGAATCTTAAATCAAAGAAAGAACGATGCATTTATGAGTGTAAATGTATGACCCTGCTCCAAACACTGGATAGGGGGTTAAATTTGTCACATGGGTTTATGGCATCTTACAGAAATCACTGACCTGAGACCCTGAGAACTGATAAGAACCTGGAATTGTTTACATTGTTTCTACCAATTACTAACAACCCTCTACCCCCCCCTCCTCATAGAATTCTATCTCTATGTGTCCCTTTGTATATAAATATGCAGCCTTCAGAAATGGTTTTAAACTTACTCGAGAAAGGAACCGAGAGCCCCGGAACATTGTAATCTGTCATCATTATTAGTTAGCCATTAAAAAGGGATCAACTACTGAAGACTCGCAAGTTTGTGTTTTGTTTTGTTTTTTTTACATAGGAAACTCTCACTGATTTTGGAGATTCCTCCCCCAAATCTATTGCAGAGTCCGTTCCGAATTTGTCCCCATTTGCTTTAAAATGGAGGCAGAAATCGCAACAGGACGCAGAAAAAAATCATCATCTTGCCCGATCTTGCTGCGGATTCTGCGGCCCAGGAGTCGCCCATTACATTGCAGCGGTCCTGTAGTCCAATATGGCAGGGTAAAATGAAGTGGAAACTTGAATGATTTTCCACCGTGTGAACTTAGCCTCATTGATAACAGTTACGCTAAAGCTCTTCTGGTTACTTACTGTCTTACTATCCCCGACCTGGGCCACTAACTATAATCGCACTTCCAGGTCATGATGACCAAGTCCATTCCCAGACAAGTCTTTGGACCGAATCACCTGAACCCAAAACTAAAGGAATCTTCAGAGGTTCGCCCATCTCTAGTGATACTCCATGTATTGGGAAGTACAGGTTAGGCTATGCCAATGTCTCCTAAATATCTGCACATGGAGGGTCTCCTGTCCTCAGTAATATAACAGGTCACTGTCTCCAACAAGGTCAGCGCCCTCCTCTCCTGCTGCTGGGAACCTTCCCATTATCTAATCTCTCTATCTTAGAAAAATGAATTCTTGTCTGTCTGTCTGTCTGTCTGTTCTTAATACGCGACCAAACAACTGGACCGATCTTCACCAAATTTGGTAGAGATACTTCAGATATCCGGGAAGGTTTATGACAAGACTCCAACTCGCTCGGACGTGCCATTGCTGAGATACAGCATTCCAAACACAATGCCCCCCCCCCCCCCTTAGCCAATACAAATCTGCAAGTCTTTCACTCATATTCCAACTGCAATACACACGGTCACTCCACATGTACAATACAACACTGATATCCAAACTGAGATACACGCATCACAGGATTAGATACACAGATCAGCACACAGTACCACATGTTAGAGGATTAGATACACGGGTCTGCACACAGTCCCACACACCAGAGGATTAAATACACGCTTCTGCACACAGTTCCCCACACTGAAGGATTAGATACACGCATCTGCACAAAGTACCACATGCCGAAGGATTAGATACACGCGTCTGCACACAGTATCACACGCCAGAGGATTAGATACACGCATCTGCACACAGTCCCACACGCCAGAGGATTAAATACGCACATCTGCACACAGTTCAACACGCTGGAGGATTAGATACGCATGTCTTCACATAGTACCACATGCCATAGGATTAGATATGCGCGTCTGCACACAATATCACACAAGGGAGGATTACATACATACGTCTGCACACAGTACCACACGCCAGAGAATTAGATATGCGTCTCAGCTCACAGTACCACATGGTGGAGGATGAGATACGCGCATCTGCACACGTTTCCACACGCCATAGGATTAAATACACGCATCTGCACACAGTTGTATACGACATAGGATTAGATACAGGCAACTGCACTCAGTACCTCATGCCATAGGATTAGATATGCGCATCTACACACAGTTCCACATGCCGTAGGATTAGATACGCACCTCTTCACACAATACCACATGGGGAGGATTACATACATGCCTCTGCACACAGTACCACACGCTGGAAGATTAGATACGCGCCACAGCACACAGTACCACACGCCAGAGAATTAGATATGCGTCTCAGCACATAGTACCTGTAGGCAAGTGGAGGGAAAGGTGGTGGAGGGAAGGTATATTCCATTGAGATGGCTCCTCGCCACTAGGTAAATAATGAATCCAGTTCCGGGTCTTGGGGGTAGTCATAGACCCAGGTTCCAAGCTCTGGCCCTGAGTTTTCTTAGAACACATTTGGAGCCTTAACCCTGTGAAGTCAGGAGGGTGTGTCGGACTTTCATTACTGCTGCTGCTATTGAGAGTTGAGGACCCAAACCCTGTGTAGCTGGGGAGAACCAGAAGGGCCAGCCTGCTAAGTTTGTGGACTGCATTGCCTTGTGGCTGAAGTAAGCCTTTTGTTTTCCTTTTTGCTGAAGAAAAGCTATTTATGTTGAACTTTGTGAATTTGCACCTAATAAACCAAGCACCAGTGTGAACCTGAAGACCAAGCTTCACGTGTGTTTTACTTGCCTGACAACCAGCCCCAAGCACCCGCTTTTACATATGGTAGAGGACGCGGGCAGGCAAGTGTCGTTGTTTGGTGCAACAAACCATTGAAGTTGGCAGTTTCAGCTGTGTATATCTTGGGTGGAGGCCGCCATAGCACCAAAGGACAATACCAGAGCTATGGAGGAGCTGGTCCAGCAGTTGGTGCGCTCTACTGTGCAACAGCAAGAGATGAATCACTTGCTGATGGAGCAAATGGCAGCTCTCCTGAAAATGGTCGCAGCAAAGACAGGTGTACCTGTAGCCGCTCCTGTCCATGATGTCCAGGAAAAGGTACATGCCTCATTACAGAAAATGTCTGCTGAGGACAATGTGGAGGCATACCTGACTATATTTGAACGCACTGCAGAGAGAGAAAAGTTGCCTAAGGAGCAGTGGGTGGAGGTACTGGCTCCCTACCTGACTGGCGAGCCGCAAAAGGCATATTTTGATTTGACTGTACCAGACTCTAAGGATTACAGCAAGTTGAAAGCGGAGATACTTGCCCGTTTGGGAGTCAGTGTGGCAGTCCAGGCACAGCGGGTGCAGCAGTGGTCCTTTTCTCTGGAAAAACCGCCACGGTCCCAGATGTATTACCTGATCCACCTGATCCGAAAGTGGTTATGTCCTGAGACGCTTAGCCCAGAACAGATGGTGGAGAGAGTTGCTATGGATCACTATGTAAGTGCTCTCTCTGCTCCATTACAGCGCTGGGTTATCCAGGGAAGTCTAGACAACACAGACAGACTTGCTGAGTTGGTGGAGAGGTACATTACCGCTGAAAATTGTGCCTTACATCCAACTAGGGAGAAAACTCCCCTGCAGACACCCAGGGCTGTCCCCAGGGTTGGTAAAAGGGGGTGTCAGCCGACCAAGGGACATATTGTTGCACACTGTCCTGCAGAGCAGGAGCCCATAGACTGCAGCTTGACACAACACTGCTCTATGTTTGCCCACCCAGTGTGCAGCGCCATAACCATTGACCTGGACAGACCCCAAAAGTGTCAGCTTACTCTTAATGGCACCAAAGTCATGGCACTACTGGACTCAGGGAGTCTGGTAACCCTGGTCAGAGATGAACTGTTCCCTGTTTTGTGTGACCCAGGGCAAGTTATGGGCGTGGTGTGCATACATGGGGACACCAAGAACTATCCGGTGGCCCAAGTACACATACAGACTGTGTGTGGGAGTGTCACCCATAAAGTGGGTGTGGTTAAAAACCTGCTGTATGAGATGATATTAGGGCAGGATTTTCCTTTATTTTGGGAATTGTGGGATACGCTGTCACCTTCTGATGTAAAAGTGTCTGTTGCAGATAGGGTGTCTTCAGGGCGTGAAGAAAACGCTCAAGGGACAGATAACTTTCCTCTGGCTGTGTTATTAGGGGATGAGGATGAGCCCACAGATACGGAGTCCGTACTCCCAGACCTTGAGGTATCGAGGGTTAACTTTGGGACTGCACAACTACAAAATCCCACCCTAAAAACCGCCTTTGAAAGTGTGACAGTTCTAAATGGTGTACCCCAGGAACCAGGGACTGAACTGCGGTATCCGTATTTTGAGGTGCAAGACAACTTGTTATACCGTGTGACACGGGTTAATGATGAAACTATAGAACAGCTACTGGTTCCTAAACCATACAGGAAAATGGTGTTGGATATGGCCCACTCTCATGTATAAGGGGGTCACTTAGCGGCAGACAAGACCAGGGAACTTATTTTTCAAAGGTTCTATTGGCCAGGGTGCTATAAGGAAATAGAAAACTATTGTAGGTCTTGTCCAACCTGCCAGGTGAATGCTCCTGTCGCACATTTCAGGAATCCCTTGATACCTTTGCCTGTCATTGAGGTTCCTTTTGAACGGATTGCTTTGGATATTCTAGGGCCCTTGGTGAAGTCAGGCAGAGGGCATCAATATATTTTGGTTATACTGGACTATGCTACCAGGTATCCAGAGGAGGTCCCTTTAAGGAAGCCCACAGCCAAGTGCATAGCCAAGGAGCTGTTTCATATGTGCACGAGGGTGGGGATTCCCAAGGAAATCTTGACAGACCAGGGTACACCTTTTATGTCTAAGGTCATGAAGGAACTCTGTAAGGTTTTTAAAATCAGACAGTTGAGAACCTCTGTGTACCATCCCCAAACTGACGGCCTGGTAGAGAGATTTAATAAAACCCTAAAGGCAATGCTAAAAAAGCGGTTGAAAAAGATGGAAAAGATTGGGATTGCCTATTACCGTATTTGCTGTTTTCTATTAGGGAAGTTCCTCAGGCCTCTACAGGGTTCTCCCCGTTTGAGTTATTATATGGTAGACATCCCCGTGGTCTCTTAGACCTTGCTAAGGAAACATGGGAATCTGAGTCCACGCCATACCGCAGTGTTATAGAACATGTGGCCAGCATGCAGGAGAGAATCTCCAAAATAATGCCAATAGTAAAAGAACATTTACAGAAGGTGCAGGAAATGTAAAAGAGGGTGTATAATCGCTCTGCTAGAGTGAGAGTGTTCAGTCCTGGGGACCGGGTCCTAATACTTGTTCCCACGGTAGAAAGCAAGTTCCTGGCTAAGTGGCAGGGCCCTTTTGAGATATTGGAAGGGGTTGGAGAGGTAAATTACAAGGTGCACCAACCAGGGAAAAGGAAACCCATACAGATTTACCATGTAAATCTGATCAAACCCTGGAGAGAAAGGGAGTCCTTGGCCACGGTAACCTTCCCTTCCACAGTTGTAGAGTCAGAACACCACAGAGTGGGAATAGCAGAGACTCTGTCCACTTCTCAGAAACACGAAACAAGAGAATTCTTGCAACACAACAAGGAAATGTTTTTGGGTTTACCAGGGTGTACCACTGTGATTGAGCATGAGATCATTACAGAACCACACGTAAAAGTAAAAGTAAAACCCTATAGAATACCTGAGGCCTGTAGGAAGATTGTGTCAGAAGAGGTGCAGAGGATGTTATCTCTGGGAGTAATTGAAGTGTCCAAGAGTGACTGGTCTAGTCCGATTGTACTGGTTCCCAAACCTAATGGGACTTGGCGTTTTTGTAATGACTTTAGAAAGCTTAATGAGGTTTCAAAAATGGATGCTTACCCTATGCCACGGGTAGATGAGCTCATTGAAAAGTTGGGCCCAGCCAGGTACATAACTACCTTAGATCTGACAAAGGGGTATTGGCAGATATCACTGGCTAAAGATGCCAGGGAGAAAACAGCGTTTTCCACTCCTGACGGTTGTTTCCAATATGTCAGGATGCCATTTGGTCTGAAGGGAGCTCCTGCCACCTTCCAAAGGGCAATGGATGCCATCCTTGCCCCACACACAGAATTTGCGGCAGCCTATCTAGACGACATAGTTATTTTTAGTCTGGATTGGAACAGCCATTTGAACAAGGTTCAGGCTGTTTTGGATGCTCTTAAAAAAGCAGGGTTTACGGCCAACCCAGAAAAATGTGCCATAGGCATGGAGCAGGCGAGGTATTTGGGCTATGTTGTAGTGAGGGGCTTGATTAAACCCCAAAACAATAAAGTGGACGCCATACAAAGCTGGCCTCGCCCACTCACAAAAAGACAGGTAAGAGCGTTTTTAGGAATTGTGGGGTATTACCAGCGGTTTGTACCCAATTTCGCTAGCATGGCAGCACCCTTATCCGACCTAACTAAGGAAAGAAAATCAGTGATGGTACAGTGGTCACCCGAGGCAGAGAGGGCTTTTCAAAATCTTAAAACAGCCCTGTGTAGACAACCAGTATTAATAGCACCAGACTTCTCAAAAGATTTTATAGTACAAACAGACGCCTCAGAGGTCGGCTTAGGAGCCGTATTGTCACAAGAGGTCAATGGGGAGGAACACCCGGTGATGTATCTAAGCCGGAAATTAAGTTCTGCAGAGAGGAACTATTCCATTGTGGAAAAAGAGTGCCTAGCAGTCAAGTGGGCCCTGGACTCACTGAGATATTATCTCTTAGGCAGGAGATTCAGGCTAATCTCAGATCATGCTCCACTAAAGTGGATGAGTAAAAATAAGGGGAATAATGCGAGAGTGACACGCTGGTTTTTGCTGCTGCAGGACTTTGACTTTACAGTCGAGCATAGACCCGGAAAGGCTCATACAAATGCAGATGCCTTGTCTAGAACCCATTGTTTTTTTTCTAAAGGTGCCAAGCCCTACGGCTTTGGGCAGAGGGGGAGGATATGTAGGCAAGTGGAGGGAAAGGTGGTGGAGGGAAGGTATATTCCATTGAGATGGCTCCTCGCCACTAGGTAAATAATGAATCCAGTTCCGGGTCTTGGGGGTAGTCATAGACCCAGGTTCCAAGCTCTGGCCCTGAGTTTTCTTAGAACACATTTGGAGCCTTAACCCTGTGAAGTCAGGAGGGTGTGTCGGACTTTCATTACTGCTGCTGCTATTGAGAGTTGAGGACCCAAACCCTGTGTAGCTGGGGAGAACCAGAAGGGCCAGCCTGCTAAGTTTGTGGACTGCATTGCCTTGTGGCTGAAGTAAGCCTTTTGTTTTCCTTTTTGCTGAAGAAAAGCTATTTATGTTGAACTTTGTGAATTTGCACCTAATAAACCAAGCACCAGTGTGAACCTGAAGACCAAGCTTCACGTGTGTTTTACTTGCCTGACAACCAGCCCCAAGCACCCGCTTTTACATAGCACACGGGGGAGGATTAGATACGTGCCTCTGCACACAGTACCCCATGCCAGAGAATTAGATACGCACGTCTGCACACAGTACCACATGCCGTAAGATTAGATATGCACGTCTGCACACAGTTTCACTTACTGGAGGATTAGATACGCGCCTCTTCACACAATACCACACGGGAAGGATTAGATACATGCATCTGCACACAGTACCACACGCCAGAGGATTAGATTCGCGTCTCAGTACACAGTACCACATGCTGTAGCATTAGATACGCGTGTCTGCACACAGCTTCACACGGCAGAGGATTGGATACATGCATCTGCACACAGTACCACATGCCAGAGGATTGGATACGCACATCTGCACACATTTCCACATGCCAGATGATTAGATACGCACGTCTTCACACAGTTGTACATGCTATAGAATTAGATACACACATCTGCACACAGTACCACATGCCATAGGATTAGATACGCGCATTTACACACAGTTCCACATGCTGTAGGATTAGATATGTGCATTTACATACAGTACTACATAGGAAAGGATTAGATATGCACATCTGCACACAGTTCCACACACCGGAGGATTAGATAGATGGCTCTGCACAGAGTACCACACATTAGAGTTTTACTCCAGGTTTCCATAGCAACCCAGCCATTTTTCTTCACTGCTGTATGTCAGCTTTAAAGAAGCAGGGCACCGTGGATGACACTGTTACACAAGGTCACATACACACAGCTTTACTCCAGGTATCCATAACAACTGATCACAGGTTTTTTACTGATGTCCAAAATGAGATACACATAATCACATGACGCTTATGGACACACACAAACAACATACAAGATACACCAGTGCAAAATTGGACAATTCTTATGGGGCCACTACACAAACATAACATGTAATATACCCGTGCGAAGCCGGGTCCTCCTGCTAGTTAATACATAAATGATCAGATATCGGAGTCAGTCACATCATGAGGATGTACAAGATAAACATTGTAACTCACCTAATACTTGTAGTTCTGTGGATCTGAAGAATGTGCCCGCATCATTTACAACCTCACAGGTATACGTCCCCTCATCAGATATGTCCGTGTTACTGATAGTCAGCGATAAGTTGTCACTTCTCATCCTTGGACTGCAGTTGCTGTATGATCGTATTGTATTGTTTTCCTGTATGTGATGTGACATTATACAGGAGGAATGATATAGGTGAAGCTTCCATGTAACTTGTAGTAATGTATCTCCAGGATCAGCCTCACACTGCAGGACCCCAGGTCGACCTCTCCGCACCCGCACCAAGTCTGAAAGGAAGAGAAGACGGAGAATAAGAATAATGAGGCCCCATAATATACAGACATGTGATACTACAAGGAAGAGAGTTAAAGTGAACCACAAGCAGAATCAAATCCGGACCGACTCTCCATACACAATTATATTTTGCTCAGAGAAGCCATAGTGTACAATGAGTCCAGAATAGAGAGACGTTCCCTGGGTGAGGTTTACAGGGGACCTTTCCCCACTTCCTGCAACTCCACCTCTTTGTGTCCTTCTATAGTCGCCGCTCCACTGATTCCAGCACAGTTGGATTTATCCCTTTAGCCCCCACCATTCCTGAGCTATCATGGCTATTAGTTTCACCACAATTATTCTCTCTGCTGTCAGGTGGGCGGTTCCTGCCTTTCTGGTCCCACCAAGGACCGCCCACCTGACAGTAGAGAGAATAATTGGGGTGAAAGTAACAGAAATGATTCCGGAGGAAAGATGAGAAGTCGAGAAAAAACTCCAACTGCGCTGGAATCAGTGAAGCCGGAACTATAGAAGGACACAAGGAGTGAGAGTCATACGAGGTGGTGGAAGGTTCTCTTTAAGGTGTTTGACAAGTCTCCCCCTATTTCCACAAAGAGAGAAGCCAAACAATCACGGCAAGGCAGGAGCAGAGAATCCCTCAGAGAAGCACCCGGGGCCCTTCTCCCATCCTGTGACTGCCCCAGAGCAGCGAGTTTGGAGCCCCTATATCAAACTGAACGTTTCGGGAGACATGAATGTCGAGACAGATTATCTTTAAAGGAAGCAAAGGAAGCTACCATTGAAGTGTGAGTATGGTGTGAGACTATATGGCACTGTCCTGTATGACACCACTATACCTGCTACACTATATCGCACTGTATGGGCGGCTCCTGTTCAATGGCAATATGGCTGCTCCACTATGCACCGCACTCTTTCAGGTCCTACAACCCGCTGTATACAGCCTGTCCTTGCCTGAGCTGTTGTCCAGACACCCCCACTACATCACCTGAGGCTGCCCATTGACAATGGCAGACACATGGACCCTGATGTAGATGTTGTAAACACAGTGCATGGAAAACTTCCATGGAATATAGTGGACAAGTGGACAGATTTAATGCAACAGAAGAACGTAAGGTCTAGTGGGAAAATCCACCAGCCACAGTGGAGCACAGCACTATCCTGCTGTCATGGGGGACTGAAGAGCCCAGTCTCGTCCTCTTGCTCTCCTACGACGTGTCGGTTTGTGGAATTGTCTGACTGCTCTTTGGCTAAGAGGTGACTTCGCTCTATAAATGAATTTCCAGGCTCTCCCTTCTTCAAGCTCTGCTCCTCACCCACAAGCCATGAGCTTGTCTACTTATTCATAGGTAGGAACGGGCCCTAAAATACAACACTGTCCCTGCACTGGACACCCTGGGGGACACCTGACATAATGGATTACAAAGAACTTCCCCCTTTGGTGCAACTTTTTCCACCCAAAAGTGCTAGAACATTGTATAAGTCTTATAGTATATAACAGGGGTCGGCAACCCCTGGCACGCGAGGCATATTTTGCTGGCACGGCAGCCAGCCTGCAACTTTCATAAACTAAATTGAGAGAGAGCGTCCCTTCAGTGCTCTGGTAGAGCTGCGATGTAGGACACGCCCCTTCTCACTGCCACCAATCAGAGGTGAGCCTCTCACTGCACAGGATAAGGGCTCCCTGGAGCTGCTGCTACACGTGAGGAGGAGCTCCTGCCGTCTGCAGCCTGAGGAGGAGAGGAGCCAAGTGAAAGCAAAAACAACACCAGGTACGTGTGTGTTACTAACGATCCTTATTACTGTCAGGCATTTGGGGTTATTAATTTAGTCTTAGTAACTCCATGTGCCTCACATTAATAGCAGTTAACCCCATCATGTCCCTCACATTAACCCCTGTGTGGCTCACATAAGGGTTACTGATATGTGAGAGATATGGAGGTAATAATAAAGAACCTATATAATGAAGATATTCACTTATCTCCATATGTCTCACATATCAGTAACCCTTATGTGAGCCACACAGGGGTTAATGTGAGGGACATGATGGGGTTAACTGCTATTAATATGAGGCACATTGAGTTGTATCCTGCAATGCACATGACCAGACTCTTTATCTACAACTGTGGATAAAAGTACAGACTTATATATTTCAATTGACCCATATATACAGCCATTCTTTTTGTGGCTGTGTATCTGGGCCAAATTGAAGAGCTGAAAACTATGGAGCAGGTCCTATATCAGTCCTATACATCCCCTATATGTGTCCTATACATCCCCTATGTCTGTCCTATACATACCCTATATCAGTCCTATATGTCTCCTATATCTGCCCTATACATCCCCTATATCTGTCCTATACATCCCCTATATGTGCCCTATACATCCCCTATATGTGTCCTATACATCCCCTATATCTGTCCTATACATCCCCTATATCTGTCCTATACATCCCCTATATCTGTCCTATACATCTCCTATATGTGTCCTATACATCCCGTATATCTGTCTGCATTTGCAGCCCTGTCAATTCATTTTTAATGTATAGGTCAGTGAAAACCACATCCGTGCCATTTGTATGCAGGAGGCCTAAGGCTGAGGCCCCACGTTGCAGAAACGCAGCATTTTTGTTGCAGATTTTGATGCGGTTTATTTCAACCTAAGCTAAAAATGGCTACAGAAGGAATGGGAAATATATAGGGAGCTTCTTATACGTCTCCCTTCTGCTCAATCCACTCCTGGTTTAGGCTCAGAAAAACACAGCAAAATATGTAACAAAAAAAGCTGTGTTCCCTGTGCCTCAGCCTTAGGCTAAAGCCCCACGTTGCAGAAACAGCTTTTTTTCGTTGCAGATTTTGCTGGTTTTTTTGAGCCGAAGCCAGGAGTAGATTGAGCAGAAGGGAGACATATAAGAAGCTTCCTATATATTTCCCATTCTTTTTCTAGCCATTCTTGGCTTTGACGGAAAAAAAAAGGCAGCTAAATCTGCAATAAAAAAGCTGCATTTTTGTAATGTGGGGCCTCAGCCTTCGTGTGATTCTATTGGGTGGTGACACTGTAACTAGATGCAATTATAGCCAAATCCAGCTCCTGGGCACCAGTGCATTCACTTTGGTGTAAGTGTGACACCCATTTATTCCTGGCTTGGGTTTTGCTATTACTGCACCGCCAGGAACTAAAAGTGACAAATTTATCTGCGTTTCACTTAGGGAGCGTTCACACTACCGTTGGTGTCTGACAGCTAGTGTCCGCTAAATCAATGCAAAATGTCACAGACACAGCTAGTGTCCGCTGCTAATGTCCACACAAGATTCTTAACAGACATTAGCAGTGGACACTAGCTGTCAGACACCGACTTTAGTGTGAACGCTCCCTTACAGAATACTGAAGTTACTAACAGCCGAGGACTGGATGGAGCATACAGGTACATTGTGTGTCAGCGCTCTACAGGTATGACCTTACTCTGCTCCCAGTCACATACACTCACCGGCCACTTTATTAGGTACACCTGTCCAACTGCTCGTTAACACTTAATTTCTAATCAGCCAATCACATGGCGGCAACTCAGTGCATTTAGGCATGTAGACATGGTCAAGACAATCTCCTGCAGTTCAAACCGAGCATCAGTATGGGGAAGAAAGGTGATTTGAGTGCCTTTGAACGTGGCATGGTTGTTGGTGCCAGAAGGGCTGGTCTGAGTATTTCAGAAACTGCTGATCTACTGGGATTTTCACGCACAACCATCTCTAGGGTTTACAGAGAATGGTCCGAAAAAGAAAAAACATCCAGTGAGCGGCAGTTCTGTGGGGGGCGGAAATGCGTTGTTGATGCCAGAGGTCAGAGGAGAATGGCCAGACTGGTTCGAGCTGATAGAAAGGCAACAGTGACTCAAATAGCCACCCGTTACAACCAAGGTAGCCAGAAGAGCATCTCTGAACGCCGCACAGTACGTCCAACTTTGAGGCTACAGATGGGCTACAGCAGCAGAAGACCACACCGGGTGCCACTCCTTTCAGCTAAGAACAGGAAACCGAGGCTACAATTTGCACAAGCTCATCGAAATTGGACAATTGAAGATTGGAAAAACGTTGGCTGGTCTGATGAGTCTCGATTTCTGCTGCGACATTCGGATGGTAGGGTCAGAATTTGGCGTCAACAACATGAAAGCATGGATCCATCCTGCCTTGTATCGGTAACGGTTCAGGCTGGTGGTGGTGGTGTCATGGTGTGGGGAATATTTTCTTGGCACTCTTTGGGCCCCTTGGTACCAATTGAGCATCGTTGCAACACCAAAGCCTACCTGAGTATTGTTGCTGACCATGTCCATCCCTTTCTGACCACAATGTACCCAACATCTGATGGCTACTTTCAGCAGGATAATGCAATGCCATGTCATAAAGCTGGAATCATCTCAGACTGGTTTCTTGAACATGACAATGAGTTCACTGTACTCCAATGGCCTCCACAGTCACCAGATCTCAATCCAATAGAGGAGCATCTTTGGGATGTGGTGGAACGGGAGATTGGCATCATGGATGTGCAGCCGACAAATCTGCGACTGCAACTGTGTGATGCCATCATGTCAATATGGACCAAAATCTCTGAGGAATGCTTCCAGCACCTTGTTGTATCTATGCCACGAAGAATTGAGGCAGTTCTGAAGGCAAAAGGGGGTCCAACCCGTTACTAGCATGGTGTACCTAATAAAGTGGCCGGTGAGTGTACATTACCACTAATTGTGGGTTACGCATGTACTTACATTGCTTCTAAAGGAAAAGAACATGTGTATCCAGGCAAATAGTGGTGAGCGCATGTGGCTGGGAGCGCAGTATGACAGCACCCCTATGTTGTGGTTTGTGCTATATGACTTTAGTGTAGGTGTCGTCAGCTTTACAATTATTGCCCGACACTCCGAGGACCTCATCTTTGATTTTTTTTATTCAAATCGGCACGCCGAACAGAAAAGGTTGCCTACCCCTAGTATATAACATAACACATGATGCAATAACAACATTTCACAATACGATAAAATAACATCCTGCACATTCCTAAAACAGGACGCCTGGTTCTCCATTCCACGAGGTGGCCACAAGTCACTTCCTATTTCAGTCTATAGGAGATACAGGAACTGCGAGGTACGCTACTGTACATGTACATGAAGAGGGACAAGTATCCAAAGTTACATATTATTTGGTGTGGAAACTGGGCAGTTAAGTTCTTGGAATCAGTGGGGTCCCGGCAATCAGACCCCCTCCCCCAACCAACCATCAAATCAATATGTTATCCATGGGAAATCTCCATTGAGGTGAAGGTTTACCTTGTGATCATTTTCTGAAATCAGTCAAAAACTATCACTGGTAGGATCAAAAAGAGCAGAGAAGGAAACCCCGAGTCCCGCTCCACCCTCAGACCTTGCACTAGATGGAAGTTTGCAGACTGTTCCTTTAAGGGTTTATTCATATAAAATCCTAAACATATAATGTAATCCCTGTGCAGATTTTGGATTTCAAAAAGTTGCAAAACTCTCTTTTATCCTGCTCTATGTGAATAAGACTCAATGTCCTCCCCCATGAAAGGGAAATTCACCGACTCACAGCTGCGCTTTTCTTTCGCTTTGTAGTGTTGGCTCACACTTGCCCACACATGAGTTGCACTTTATGTACAGTCATCTACAGACTAGAGAAATCCTTTTTGATTTCCAGGGCGTAATCTTCACAACCTTCCACTCCCCCTTCCCCCAGTGAGCCTACAGTTTACAAGAATTGCAGTTTACAGGATGGCGGTGGTGCACATATGACCTTATACGACATGTTACCCCCTGACGGGGCATTTGGGTCTCTTGTGATAATGCTGTGATATTGTCAGCAATGTTAAGGATTGTACACACTGTAATTATGCAGCATCATAAACCTCTGGCTAAAAGGTAAAAGGAACCTTTTAAGGAGCGTAGGGTAGTTTGGTCATCAGCTCTTAAGGGTACAACCTAAAAAGGACCTTTCACCACCCTCACCAACTCCAACTCTTTGCTTCCTTCAATAGGCTCCGATCCACTGATTCCGGTTCAGTTGGAATTTTTCTCTATCCCCTTCACCACTGTTTTAACACACAACAGCGCGCCAAAAGGACGCAGCACCACTTGGCATTAGGAGGGCAGATTTTGCTGGAATAGTTTGCAGGTCATATCAGAGCCCTAAAGTATCTTTACAATGGAAACCCCCAAAAAGTGACTAGCAGGAGGACTCGGCTTCGCACGGGTATATTTAATTTTTTGTTTGTCTAATAACACCATAAGAATAGGTTGGTTACTATGAAAACCTGATGTAAAGCTGTGTGTATGTGAAGGCTGAAGAACCTTCAAGTTTCCATTGGTCCATAAGTGTCAAGTGGTCCTGTGTATCTCAGTTTGGATATCAGTGAAAAAAATCCGATCGGTTGTTATGAAAACCTGGAGCAAAGCTGTGTGTATGTGATCTTGTGTAACAGTGTCATCCACAGCGCCCTGCTCCTTTAAAGCTGACCTACAGCAGTGAAGACAAATTACTGGGTTGGTATGGAAACCTGGAGTAAAGCTGTGTGCATGTAGAGACTAAGCACCTGTGAGCTTCCTTTGGCTGATAAGTGACATATGACAGTGTGTATGACAAGTGGAACATGAGTGAAAGACTTGCAGGTTTGTATCAGCTTATACAGGTCATTGTTCTAGGAATACTGTATCTCAGGAATGGTACGTCCAAGAGAGCTGAGACCCGGCCTGTCAGGAGTTCCGTAAAAGTGTCATGTAATCCAAAAACCAAATCATCTAAGTCGGGGCTCCAAAAACCAGATAGTGGCTCCTTCCCTTCTGTGCCCAATCACATACATGACACAGTTCAGTGGGGTATCCCGGGTACAACAGTGTCATGTATGTCAGCATAAGCTGCTGTTTGGTTCCCCACAGGGCACACAAGGGAAGGCTCTAAGGCCGTAGATTTAGATTGTCTGTTTTTGGTATTTCATGTGTTGTTTGTAGAATCCCAAAAGTGCCAGTAAAGGAAAAAGTGACCCCATTTTGAAAACTGCGCCCCTCATAGAATTTCTGAAGGGGTGTAGCGAGCACTAGTTTTTCATATGTTAATACACAGTGGGTGGTGAAATGTGACTCTGTAACTTGTGCACAGAACATGGGGGACACTAAACACCCCAGGATTTTCCCACTAGTTACTTGGGTTGAAGAGACATTTTGGGGGGTCAGTTCCATCATAGACTATAAGTATGGGGAGTACTGTGATTTTTTATTTATACAGTGGGGGAGATAAAAGAAATACAAATTATTTTTAAGATTGTAAATGTTTTTCCTGTTCATTGTACAGAATAAGTTACATAGGTTACCTTTGTTCTGCGGCTCGGTACGATACGACCTCATTTATATTTCTATTGTCTTTTATGTTTTTGCCTCATCACCTTCTGAGAAGTGCAAGATATTTCTCCTCTGATAGGTCTGACTTCTTGTGGCTTTGTGTATTATCGGTTCCATATTGAGTTACATATGATTTGATCACTTTTCTAGAGGGCAGGTGGCGCTCTCTCTACTTCTGCTTTTTTTTTTTTTTTTTGCTTTTCTTTTATGATATTTGTTGAGCAGGTGAAATCATATTTCGTTTTATTGAGTTGATACTAAAGAAGTATTTTTTATTATTATTTATTTTTTAACCTAATAAATTCATTTTAAAATTGAAACGGGCCATTTGGGGGTTTTACTTATTCAATTATTTTTATAAATACTTTTGAACTGTTTTTTTAATCTCTATTTGTATTTTTACATTTACTATGATCTGAGCGCTTATTGAATGTAATGCACTGCAATGTCCGTGTATTGCAGTATATTATATCCATGTATTGCAGTATATTATATCCATGTATTGCAGTATATTATATCCATGTATTGCAGGATATTATATCCATGTATTGCAGTATATTATATCTATGTATTGCAGTATATTATATCCATGTATTGCAGTATATTATATCTATGTATTGCAGTATATTATATCTATGTATTGCAGTATATTATATCCATGTATTGCAGTATATTATATCTATGTATTGCAGTATATTATATTCATGTATTGCAGGATATTATATCCATGTATTGCAGGATATTATATCCATGTATTGCAGTATATTATATCCTTGTATTGCAGTATATTATATCCATGTATTGCAGTATATTATATCCATGTATTGCAGGATATTATATCCATGTATTGCAGTATATTATATCTATGTATTGCAGTATATTATATCCATGTATTGCAGTATATTATATCTATGTATTGCAGTATATTATATTCATGTATTGCAGGATATTATATCCATGTATTGCAGGACATTATATCCATGTATTGCAGTATATTATATCTATGTATTGCAGTATATTATATCCATGTATTGCAGTATATTATATCTATGTATTGCAGTATATTATATCCATGTATCGCAGTATATTATATCCATGTATTGCAGTATATTATATCCATGTATTGCAGTATATTATATCCATGTATTGCAGTATATTATATCCATGTATTGCAGTATATTACATCCATGTATTGCAGTATATTATATCTATGTATTGCAGTATATTATATCCATGTATTGCAGTATATTATATCCGTGTATTGCAGTATATTACTGTATATCCATGTATTGCAGTATATTATATCCATGTATCGCAGTATATTATATCCATGTATCGCAGTATATTATATCCATGTATCGCAGTATATTATATCCATGTATTGCAGTATATTATATCCATGTATCGCAGTATATTATATCCATGTATCGCAGTATATTATATCCATGTATTGCAGTATATTATATCCATGTATTGCAGTATATTATATCCATGTATTGCAGTATATTATATCCATGTATTGCAGTATATTATATCCATGTATTGCAGTATATTATATCTATGTATTGCAGTATATTATATCCATGTATTGCAGTATATTATATCCATGTATTGCAGTATATTATATTCATGTATCGCAGTATATTATATCCATGTATCGCAGTATATTATATCCATGTATCGCAGTATATTATATCCATGTATCGCAGTATATTATATCCATGTATCGCAGTATATTATATCCATGTATCGCAGTATATTATATCCATGTATGCAGTATATTATATCTATGTATTGCAGTATATTATATCTATGTATTGCAGTATATTATATCCATGTATCGCAGTATATTATATCCATGTATCGCAGTATATTATATCCATGTATCGCAGTATATTATATCCATGTATTGCAGTATATTATATCCATGTATTGCAGTATATTATATCCATGTATTGCAGTATATTATATCCATGTATGCAGTATATTATATCCATGTATTGAAGTATATTATATCCATGTATTGCAGTATATTATATCTATGTATTGCAGTATATTATATCCATGTATTGCAGTATATTATATCCATGTATCGCAGTATATTATATCCATGTATCGCAGTATATTATATCCATGTATCGCAGTATATTATATCCATGTATCGCAGTATATTATATCTATGTATCGCAGTATATTATATCCATGTATTGCAGTATATTATATCCATGTATTGCAGTATATTATATCCATGTATTGCAGTATATTATATCTATGTATTGCAGTATATTATATCCATGTATTGCAGTATATTATATCCATGTATTGCAGTATATTATATTCATGTATCGCAGTATATTATATCCATGTATCGCAGTATATTATATCCATGTATCGCAGTATATTATATCCATTTATCGCAGTATATTATATCCATGTATTGCAGTATATTATATCCATGTATCGCAGTATATTATATCCATGTATGCAGTATATTATATCTATGTATTGCAGTATATTATATCTATGTATTGCAGTATATTATATCCATGTATCGCAGTATATTATATCCATGTATCGCAGTATATTATATCCATGTATCGCAGTATATTATATCCATGTATCGCAGTATATTATATCCATGTATTGCAGTATATTATATCCATGTATTGCAGTATATTATATCCATGTATGCAGTATATTATATCCATGTATTGAAGTATATTATATCCATGTATTGCAGTATATTATATCTATGTATTGCAGTATATTATATCCATGTATTGCAATATATTATATCCATGTATTGCAGTATATTATATCCATGTATTGCAGTATATTATATCCATGTATTGCAGTATATTATATCTATGTATTGCAGTATATTATATCCATGTATTGCAGTATATTATATCCATGTATTGCAGTATATTATATCCATGTATTGCAGTATATTATATCCATGTATTGCAGTATATTATATCTATGTATTGCAGTATATTATATTCATGTATTGCAGTATATTATATCCATGTATTGCAGTATATTATATCCATGTATTGCAGTATATTATATCCATGTATTGCAGTATATTATATCCGTGTATTGCAGTATATTATATCCATGTATTGCAGTATATTATATCCATGTATTTCAGGATATTATATCCATATATTGCAGTATATTATATCTATGTATTGCAGTATATTATATCCATGTATTGCAGTATATTATATCCATGTATTGCAGTATATTATATCCATGTATTGCAGTATATTATATCTATGTATTGCAGTATATTATATCCATGTATTGCAGTATATTATATCCATGTATTGCAGTATATTATATCCATGTATTGCAGTATATTATATCCATGTATTGCAGTATATTATATCCATGTATTGCAGTATATTATATCTATGTATTGCAGTATATTATATCCATGTATTGCAGTATATTATATCCATGTATTGCAGTATATTATATCCATGTATTGCAGTATATTATATCTATGTATTGCAGTATATTATATTCATGTATTGCAGTATATTATATCCATGTATTGCAGTATATTATATCCATGTATTGCAGTATATTATATCCGTGTATTGCAGTATATTATATCCGTGTATTGCAGTATATTATATCCATGTATTGCAGTATATTATATCCATGTATTTCAGGATATTATATCCATATATTGCAGTATATTATATCTATGTATTGCAGTATATTATATCCATGTATTGCAGTATATTATATCCATGTATTGCAGTATATTATATCCATGTATTGCAGTATATTATATCCGTGTATTGCAGTATATTATATCCATGTATTGCAGTATATTTTATCCATGTATTTCAGGATATTATATCCATATATTGCAGTATATTATATCTATGTATTGCAGTATATTATATCCATGTATTGCAGTATATTATATCCATGTATTGCAGTATATTATATCCATGTATTGCAGTATATTATATCTATGTATTGCAGTATATTATATCTATGTATTGCAGTATATTATATCTATGTATTGCAGTATATTATATCCATGTATCGCAGTATATTATATCCATATATCGCAGTATATTATATCCATGTATTGCAGTATATTATATCTATGTATTGCAGTATATTATATCCATGTATTGCAGTATATTGGAGGTGTCAGGCTATGCAGACACATAGGAATAAGATGACAGTCTATGTAATCAATCGAACTGCCGTGGAAACACATCAGCACCCTGTAACATGTCATGGGGTGGGGGGCGATCACCAGGACAGCACTTCAGAAACCCCTTAGATGCTGCCGTCAAGATTAACAACTAGGAATTGTTGGAGAATTTTATATGATGACTTTCTAGACTCTTCTTCATGTCATGATATTGGTTTCTAGAGAACTTGGAATCACAACCTTAATTCACTAAACCATCCGCCGGTCCTTATAGACTAGAGGTTTAGTCCCAACAGTCCTAACACTGACCTTGAACACAATACAATCCATTAGACCTATTTAGAGATGAGTCCGATGGGTTTTATCCAAGGACCTGCGCGGTCAAGGAAGAAAACACTGACTTCACTGCACAAGTGCAGGATTTGGGTGCATATAGACAGATAGAGATAGAATAAGGTTATCTGGGATATTAATGCACCAGTCCATAAGGATTTGTGGGGGATTCAGGTCCTGTAAGTCTATGAAGTATGGAGATATGGATGGTGAGCAAAGGAATAAGTGGAGCGACCAGGGACGGGCAAGATAAATGGCAGCAGAATGTGGAGCCAAAGTCGGCTACAAAGTTTGTTGTTTTTCCATTTAGAGGCTAAATCCTGAACTATCCCGATGTCTTATATACAGACGTAACTCCAGCAACATCTCACAATATCACCACTAGATGAAAGACCAACTTATCTCCAGTGGCTACATCTGTATCTATATAAATTCTGCCCTCAGCTCTGCTACATCTCCATAGTATACAGTGAATAGCACCATAATATAACAGTCTGATACAATCTTATCTCACCGGCTTGTGAGGCCAAACATCCCAGAATAGAGACTGCGAGCACTAAGAAGAACATGTTCATGGCAGGAGCTTCATCTCAGGTCTGCACCTCGCTGGGTCGTGGAGAAGTGAAGGCTCTACAGAGAAGTCTCCTTTTGTGTCACGCTCCTATTTTAATACTTCAGTCTTTCGCTTCCTGTTTGCAGACGATAACAGTAACACAATATAGTGAGAATGTGATGTAGATGATTGTCCTGCTGAGACTTTCAGGGTTTGCTTTATTCCCCATCTCTAATGTCACCTCTGTCACCATCTATACACTTTGTCCACACAATATAGGTATGTATATATGGAAACAAGCGGTGACGAGTTCTATGGTATCTGCAGAATGACTTCTTGTAGAGGATGTGGTAGGTCCGAACCTCCATACACACATACATCATGGGAATTTACTGTAGATGCTGGGACTTCTCTGGAGGTTCTGGAGCTTCTCCAAATATAAGCCGTAGTCACAGTCAGCGCCGCCAGCGCCAGGTTATGTCCTGACATCATGGAGATGGAGAATAGCCATATCGTAGCTCCCAACCATCCTGGACAAGTGCCCGATACCTCCCACCATGGCAGGGCAAAGTCAGCTCATCCACTACTGAGCCCCGCTCCAGACTCCCGAGTCATCCTTCTGAGCGCCACCTCCTGGGCCCCACCTACCGGCCATTACTATGCTGTGGGCCTGACTACCTACATGACCAGACGTCAGGTGCCTCCCCTGCTCACTCCACAGATACAGCCGCTCCATTACACCACCTCCCCTATAGAGTAAAGGAGAGGAGGTAGACAGGGCCCGGGGCCACACAAAGTCTATAGAGAGCGAGACTGTTAGTAAGTTTGTGTAAGAGCCACTGACCCTGCGTCATCCCATGTAAATTACGATTCGGCTTACTGACACTATTTTACAAAAAATTCTGAGTTGCTCTGGTGCCTGAAAAATAAGACCTATCCCCAAAATAAGACCTGGACTGATTTTTCAAGGAAAAAGATAATAGAAGACCCGGTCATATCTTCAGAGAAACGCGGCAGTTCTCTCCTGTCCTCAGCAAACCTTATAAATATCAAAGTAAAACAAGGAGATAAAAGTGACCAAAAAGCCAAAGATTCCTCAAAGTGAATGAAATCAATAAAAACTACGGCTTGTCCTGCAGAAAAAGAGTCTTACACAGCCCTGTACACATGACTATAAAGAAAGTCTTACAATATGGTATGTGAGAAGGTGACAGGCAGAGTGCCGGAGTCCCGCTATATTCCCGCTATATCTCCCCAGACTCCTGGCCTATGTGTGGACCACGTGTGGGTCATAGGGTGTTAAATATTATATATTTACAATGTTCTCTAGCAGATATGGGGTTAACACTCTACTGACATCATATACTGTTATATTCTGGTACATGGGTGCGGTTAGAGTACACCATTTTAGAAATCTCCTTACATAGCTATAACATGGAAGGTAACACCCACTCTCATGAACATAAATGAGTGACAGACACACAGGTTGTCATCGTCATCCATGAGGGGAATCCATGGGGAATCTATGGCAGGTCTGTCTGCCATCCCTCTCTGTCATCCGGGACAAGATGTCGTGAAGATCCCAGATGACCAGACCAGATGATCAAGCATGAACCAAGCTGTAACTACAAGATATCCAGATGATTTAACTTCTCTGAAGATGTAAGCTATTGACAATTGACTGATATTTGTGTTATTTTGGACATTTTCCCTGTTCCTGTGTTTTCCTTCAAGATATTAATAAACCTCTACACTGATTTATAACAAGCTGACTTCTTCCTATCGTGGATAAGGCCTACAACACGTGGCACAAGTCTATCCCACAATTTCAAGGCCAGGTACGGATATTTAACAGTGGACACAAGTCTCACCGGCAAATACAAGATATTTAACATAGGGTCATTACTGGGCCATAAAAACCTGCAGAGCCTTCAGGGCAGATCCAGGGAGTGAGAGGAGGTGCCAGGGTTTGTCCTGTAACCCTGAGTCCGGTGAGAACAAATTGTGCTTGTGTGTTTTTCGTGTGGTTGCTAGTAAGCCACATGTATAGTTAGGTTATTACTTCTGTTTAGTCGCTCGGACGAGCAGGATTTTATTTATTTTTTGCCTGAAGTTAAGGCTGGATTTTGTTAAGGTTTATTTATTGACCTGTTTTTCTAAATAAACCAGTTTGCTGCACATTTGGTGTCCCTGTCTGTGACTTGTTGGGGCAGCACCACTGCTACTACCCAATTCCCTGTTCATAGGAATGAGGTGCCGAGCACAGAGGGGTCACTGAGCACTGGTGAATTACTGTGACCGGTCACCGGTTTCCATTCTTTGGCCTCACATTATCCAACGACTGAGTTACACTCGATAACACCATCTATTCTTGGTATTGTAACTACATATGGCCATTTAGGGTGACGGCCTCAATTCTTGTGGGGAAGGTGCCCAAGTGCAAAGGTTACAGGTATTTGCATTCTATAGCAGGGGAAGAAATTTTATACCGGCTGGAGCACCAGGACACGGCCACACCGGCTGGAGCACCAGGACACGGCCACACCGGCTGCAGCACCATGAGACGGCCGCACCGGCTGGAGCACCAGGACACAGCCACATCAGCTGCAGCACCAAGACACGGTCGCATCAGCTGGAGCACCAGGACACGGCCACACCGGCTGCAGCACCATGAGATGGCCGCACCGGCTAGAGCAACAGGACACGGCCACATCGGCTGGAGCACCAGGACACAGCCGCACCGGCTAGAGCAACAGGACACAGCCGCATCCACTGCAGCACCAGGACACGGCCACACCGGCTGGAGCATCAGGACACGGCCACACCGGCTGCAGCACCAGGACACGGCCGCACCGGCTGGAGCACCAGGACACGGCCACACCGGCTACAGCACCATGAGACGGCCGCACAGGCTGGAGCACCAGGACACGGCCACACCGGCTGCAGCACCATGAGACGGCCGCACCGGCTAGAGCAACAGGACACGGCCACATCGGCTGGAGCACCAGGACACAGCCGCACCGGCTAGAGCAACAGGACACAGCCGCATCCACTGCAGCACCAGGACACGGCCACACCGGCTGGAGCATCAGGACACGGCCACACCGGCTGCAGCACCAGGACACGGCCGCACCGGCTGGAGCACCAGGACACGGCCACACCGGCTACAGCACCATGAGACGGCCGCACCGGCTGGAGCACCAGGACACGGCCACACCGGCTGCAGCACCATGAGACGGCTGCACCGGCTAGAGCAACAGGACATGGCCGCATCGGCTGGAGCACCGGGACACAGCCACATCAGCTGGAGCACCAGGACACGGCCACACCGGCTGCAGCACCATGAGATGGCCGCACCGGCTAGAGCAACAGGACACGGCCACATCGGCTGGAGCACCGGGACACAGCCGCAGCGGCTAGAGCAACAGGACACGGCAGCACCAGCTGGAGCACCTGGTTTGTCTGTGCAGTTGTCACTCAGCACGGTTCTCTATGCAGAAAGTCTGACAGGTCTCTACCACAATAGCAAACAGGCGCCCATGATGTAACAACCAGCTGATTTGCATAAGGAAACATGAATTTCTCAGCAGCGAGTAACATGTCCTACAACATCAATGTGGTTTTTATGTGGGTTTTGTTGGTTATAGACTTTACTGATAGCCCACTGACACTATATGTCCGGTGACAGCTGTTTAACTCTTTAAGGACGTGTCTGTAATACTCGCTGAGTCATCACAATATCAGGCAGCTGCAGGAACAGAGAATCGCCTGCCAGTGACAGCCGGGCCGAGACAGCTTATTACCATCCCTGTATACACAGCGCTCACTAAGGCAGCTCAACTTTAACTTTAAAAAATTAAAGATTTGTATTTGTAATGCAGACACGGCTTATATGACAACAGGGCAATATGGGACACTAAACCCCCTGTCCATAAGGACCTACAGCTGGTTTACTAACCCCTATGGCCCTGACAGGGTCCCTTTAACTTAATGTAACATAGTATCTGCTATTATCGTGTGATACAATGGGATCACTATCAGCTCTGACCAGATACATTAGGCTGACGAGCGCACGGTGACTTCCGAAGCAGTCTGCTCAGATCTAGGCGCTATCTCCACAGGAAACAGGAAACGAGTCTGTGTGGTTGGGTCGGGGTCCGCGCAGGTACATGTGCTTGTCAGCCACAGATATTTCATAATCTGACTCCAAATGGAAGTAATAAAAAGAGTTTATGGGTAGAAGACGTAATAATATAATGCTAAATTATTATTATTATTATTATTATCATTATCTTCATCACTACTACTATTATTACAATTTATTAATAATATAATCATCCTCATTATTATAGGTATTATAGGTATCATTATATTATTATTATTATTATTATTATTATTATTTATTAATTATATTATTATTATCTTATCACTACTACTATTATTACAATTTATTAATAATATAATCATCCTCATTATTATAGGTATTATAGGTATCATTATATTATTATTATTATTATTATTTATTAATTATTATTATTATTATTATTATTATTATTATTATTATTATTATTATTATTATCTTATCACTACTACTAGTATTACAATTTATTAATAATATAATCATCCTCATTATTATATCTATTATAGGTATCATTATATTATTATTATTATTATTATATTATTATTATTATTATTATTATTATTATTATTATTATTATTTTTAGTATTATTATTATTATTATTATTATTATTATTATTATTATTATTATTATTTTTATTATTATATCAATAAATTATAAAAAACACCAGATGACTAAAATAAAATAAATTAATTAATGTAAGTGAAATGCTGGTTGTGCAATTCCCCAGTACTACTGCTGGAACAATGGAAGAAAAGGAGGAGACAGTGAGCCCTAAACTCCACCCAACCCCTGTCCCCACCTACTCGCCTCACTGTCCTAGGCAGCAGATGACATCTTGGCGGTAATCCCTTCCTAGATATACGTGATGACACAGACAAGACAAACAACACAGAAGAGGAATCAGCAAGCCAAGGGATAAAGCCAGAGAGCCAAAGCAGTACAAAATCACAATCCAAAGAGTATAAGGAAAATGTTCGTTCTTGTACTGTGTTAGCCAGTGGGTTGGAAATATATAAAAAAAAACGTTGCTAGTCTTCAGTAGTTGATACCATTTTAATGGCTAACTCATAATGATGACAGATTACAACGTTTCGGAACGTCTAGGTTCCTTTCTCAAGTATATTTAAAGTCCTTTCTGAAGGAGCAGATTTATATACAAAAAAGGGGGTTAGAATTCCAGGAGGAAGGGGGGGGGTTGTTAGTAATTGGTAGAGACAATGTAAACACTTACAGGTCCTTATTAGTTCACAGTTTTCTGCAAAGTGACATAAAACCATGTGACAAATGTAACCCACTCTCCAGTGTGTGAAGCAGGGTCATAAATTTACACTCATAAATGCGTCGTTCTCTCTTTGATTTGAAATTCCCTCTCAAAACCAAAACTTTCTTGTCATTGGTGATATTATGATCCTAATTGCAGAAATGTTTTGATACGGGAAGGTCCATTCTTCGTTCTCTAATTGTATGGCGATGTGAGTTCATCCGCACTCTAAGCTGCTGTCCGGTCTCTCCAACATACAGATTAGCAGTGGGACACTTGGTGCACATTATTACATACACTACATGCGGTGTGTTACAGGTGAACGTACCTGGGATTTGATATTCCGTGTTAGAGTTTGATATCTCTATCCTGTCAGTGGTCAGTATGTGCGGGCAGGTTTTGCACCTCTTCTGTCCACATGGGAATGTTCCTGTGTTAGTTGGAGGTGACAGTGAGCTGCTAATCACCATATTCCTGAGGTTTGGTGGCTGTCTGTAGCACAGGAGAGGGGGGTCTGGAAATATGGATATTAGATGGTTGTCTTTTTGTAGTAGTGGATGTAGTTTGCGTGTGATTCCTCTCAGCATCTCCAGGTGGGGGTTACATGTGACACCAGGGGCATATACTAATCATTTGGACTGGGTCTGAACAACAGCTGAAAATGATCCATGAACAATTCCACCAGTTCCATCCCACCATCAACCTGACGCTCAATCACTCCTTCTCTGAAATAAACTTCTTCCAGTTCTGGGTGGCTTGTCATACAGGCACACAGACCTTGAAGGTTTTTGCCATGGTTTGTATAGGAGTGATTTAGCTCATTTATCGGATATTGGGTTAGACATTTTTAATTTGGGTCTTGAAAACTTAATCCAAATATGGCTGCGGTGTTTTGGTGGCGGGGCCATGTCCTAGGTACATGGCTTGTGGGAAATGGTCACCCAGCTAATGCTGGATGGACTAGGTTCATTGGTGATTATTACTTTGGTATTTTGAATTATTTGATTCATTTTATTGGTTTGGTTATTGATTATTAATCTTGGTTGATTATGTGTATTCGTTATTTTAAATTGATGAATTAATATGTTAATTAACCCTTAAAAAAACATCATGGCCTTATTTATCCACAGAAATGTGTTATGTTTTTTGTTTTAAGGTTTTTATTATGGTTTAGTTCTTTAGGTCTTGGTAAGAATTGGGCCTATGACACCATGCAAGAAAGAAAGCCATGTTATTGCACTATGCAGGGGAGCAAGTCTATGATATCTGCACAACTCTGCCCGATACAGGGGAGGACAGTGACTATGAGCTAAGCAAAGCAGCACTAACTAAGCATTTCTCTCCAGACATAAATGCAGCCTATGAAATATTCAAGTTTAGACAGTCCAAACAGTCAGCAACAGAAACCATTGATGAATATCATGTCCGCTTAAGACAACTTGCAGCTTACTGTGAATTTGCAGATATAGACAAGGAAATTCTGATGCAAATCATACAAGGTTGTGTGTCCTCTAAGTTAAGGAGACAAGCACTCAGAGATCCCACCATGACTTTAGCAAAGCTACTGGACATTGCACGTATTCATGATGCAGCAGAGAATCAAGCTAAACTTATAGAGAGCACAGACTGTATACCAGAGCAGCCATCTTCTGTAGCAAAGCTCACTCAGAAGCCACATGTGCCTCACACACAGGCTGCAGCCTGCTACAACTGTGGAGGTCCTTATCCTCATCAGAAACCATGCCCAGCAAAGGGAGGAACTGGTCATAACTGTGGGAAACTAAATCACTTTGCAAAAGTCTGCAGATCAAAATCACAATCTTCTCTCTCTGCTAAACAAGCCTTGCCACAGAAAGTTCAGGCAGTGCAGTCGGTGTCCCCTGCTGATCAGCCCGGCAGCACCTGCTTATTCTCAGTGACTGAGGGGTCTCACAATGTGCATGCAATGTCTAATCCCAAACAAGTCATCTTAATACATGGCAATCCGGTGGAGACACTGGTAGACACAGGGGCGTCTGTCAATGTTATTAGTCATGCCACTTATAGCCAGCTAAAGAACAAACCTGCTTTGCAATGCACTAACCTGAAGATATATCCTTATGGTTCAGCTACTGCATTACCCCTATGTGGCAAATTTCAGGCATTACTAACGGCGGATGGGAAATCAATCCCGGACACTTTCTATGTAGTGGAGTGTTCTGCAGACTCTTCTCAGCTGCAATAGTGCGGTATCTCTGGGCCTAGTGAAACTGGCAAACAGCGTAACACACTCTTCTGTCCAAACTATTATGCAGAAATATCCTCAACTCTGTCAAGGCCTAGGAAAGCTGAAAGACTTTCAAGTGAAATTACACATTGACCAGTCAGTCCAGCTGTCAGTCCAACCTCACAGGCGCATCCCATTCCATGTCCGCAAGCTAGTGGAGAAAGAGCTACAAGACCTGGAGACAGATGATGTTATTGAACGTGTGGAGGGCCCAACTCCCTGGGTCTCACCAATTGTTGTTGCGCCTAAACCGAAGCAGCCTGGTAAAATCCGGTTATGTGTGGATATGCGACATGCCAATCCAGCCATTCAGAGAGAAAGGCACATTACGCCTACCATTAATGATATTCTCACAGATCTAAATGGTGCAAAAGTATTCTCCAAAATTGATCTAAAATCTGGTTACCATCAGCTTGAATTGCACCCAGACTCCAGATATATCACAACTTTTAGCACTCATGTCGGTCTAAGAAGGTTTAAGAGGCTGAATTTTGGCATTTCATCGGATGCAGAAATCTTTCAGAATGTTATCAGGCAGGTTCTTTCAGGAATACCTGGAGTCCTCAATGTTAGTGATGACATCCTTATCTTTGGCACAACCCAAGAGGAACATGACAATCACCTAGAACAAGTCTTTCGGAGACTGCAAACCTGCAATTTAACTGTTAATCCGTCAAAATGCGAGTTCAACAAGACGTCATTGAATTTTTTTGGCTACATTTTTTCTGAAAATGGTGTTTCTGCAGACCCTGAGAAAGTAGCAGCCATAACCTCTGCTAGCCAGCCACAAAATGTCTCAGATGTTCGGAGGTTTCTTGGTCTGGTCACATACTGTGGACGATTCATACCTGATCTGGCTACTGTTTCTGAACCCCTACGACATCTCACTAATAAGGATACTCCTTGGTCATGGACAGTCGAACATCAATCAGCATTTGATACACTAAAGTCCAGTCTTTCTAGTGACGCGGTCATGGCCTATTTTGACCCACTAAAGTCTACTGAGCTCATTGTGGATGCCAGTCCTGTAGGCCTTGGTGCAATTATAACTCAGGTGTCCAAAACTGGCAGTATCTCCACAGTCTCCTATGCGAGCAAGGCTTTAACAGAAACGGAACAGCGCTATTCTCAGACTGAGAGGGAAGCTCTCGCAGTTGTATGGGGATGCCTTCATTTTCATCTTTACCTCTTTGGTCGTCCATTCACAGTGGTCAGTGATCATAAACCACTCATTCCAATCTTCAATAAACATTCATCAAAGCCACCCCCACGACTTGAACGCTGGCTACTACGCCTGCAGAACTATCGCTTTCACTTGAGATATGAGGCAGGAGCTGGGAACCCTGCAGACTATTTTTCAAGACACCCTTCACCACAGTCTACCAAAGATGACTTGCCTGCCACTGTCTTAGCTGAGGAGCCTGTAAATTTCATTGTTACACACTCTGTGCCAAGAGCAATGACCCTCGAAGAAATGAAACATGCGGTGGATTCTGATCCCCAACTTCAGTTGGTAATTGACACTGTTCGGTCTAAGAACTGGAACTCTTTTCTAGCTGAGACTCGTCTCCGACTGCAGGGTCAAACAGCATATTTACAGGCCTTCTTTCATGCAAGACACTCTCTCTCTTTATCTGACTCAAACATACTACTGCGTGACTACTACCGCCTGGTCATTCCTCAGAGACTTCAGCGTAGAGTGATCGATCTGGCCCATGAGGCTCATCAAGGTATAGTTAAAACAAAGCAATTACTTAGAGAGAAAGTATGGTTTCCCGGACTAGATAAACAAGTGGAAGCTCTTATTGCCACATGTATACCTTGCCAAGCAACTACGGTGGACCATAGCCGAGCACCAGTACAAATGACACCTCTGCCAGACAATCCATGGACTGCTGTGAGTGTTGGTTTCTGCACGTTGCCAGATCATTCCTATTTACTGGTTGTCATAGATGATTTTTCTAGGTTTCCAGTCATTGAACCCGTTTCCACCACCTCTGCAAGAGCTGTCATACCAAAACTGGACAAGATCTTCTCTGCCTATGGCATACCTGCAACGGTGAAGACTGACAATGGGCCACCTTTCAATAGTGCAGATTTTCAGTCTTTTGCAACTTATCTTGGTTTTAACCACAGGAAAATAACTCCTTACTGGCCTCAAGCCAATGGTGAAGTGGAGCGCTTCATGCAAGCAATCAATAAAACTCTTCGGATTGCTACCATGGAACACAAGGATTTGCAGCAAGAATTGTACAGATTCCTTAGACAGTACAGAGCCGCCCCACACTACTACAGGGACTCCGCCAGCGACTGCGCTTTTCGGCAGGCCTTTGCGCATTAAGCTTCCAAACATCTCAGTAGTTCACGTCCAGACTCCATTGGTCCTCAATGATTCCCTTGTCAAAGGCAGATGAAAAGATCTGCAGATAAGAGAAGTTGTCGCTTCAAACAGCTGGACGTGGGAGACTGGGTCCTTGTTATAAGGCTGAGACCCAGTGACAAGTTATCATCCCCTTATCATCCAGAACCCTTTCAAGTCACACATGTCAAAGGTACCATGGTTACTGCTCAACGCCAGGGTCATCAAGTGACACGAAATGTCTCCCATTTTAAAAAGCTTCGTGACTACAACCCAGGAGCCAGTGCAGAGGAGACAGATGAGGAGGAAGTTTCACCAGGTACAACTGGTTCAGCAACACCAACAAGAGACACCTCCGAAAATTCACAGACTGTCTCTGATAACGAAATGTCACAACGCTACCCGACAAGCAGCGCCGCACCTCCCATGAGGCGACCTGAGGCAAGCGCTTCAGGCGGGGCTATGCCAGGGCCTCAGGGAAGGCGGCATTTTTGGTTACCTAAGTCAGTCCAGGACAAGCTGTCCTGGCGCTAAGCCCCACCCCCTGTACTTCGCCATGCCCCCTCTGGTCCGCCACACCCCCTCCGCTCCGCCCCCTCCTCCGGTGGGGGGGGCGGCTTTCTGTAGTTTGCCTCGGGCGGCAAAAGGGGCAGGTTCGCCCCTGCCGACAAGGATAAGTCGAAGGCCACCAGCGCACCTCAGGAACTATGTTCTGCAGTAAAATTTTCTTTTCAGTTCAGACCTTTTATTTATTGTCCATTTACAATATTTGCATTTTATTTCTATTTATTTTTATAAGAAGGGGAGAGATGTGATGTTGTTATAAGTAAGTTCTGCCTAGCAACAGTGAGGTAATAATGGAGGAGGAGCTGAGCTTAGGGGGAGGAGTTGTTAGACAGGGCGCCATGATGGAAGCCTGGAATAAAGTGTTCTGATCTACAAAGTAACCATCTGATAGTGGACGTATTCCAGAAGACCGGCGCCCTCACTACAACACTACAGCTGACATTAGAGATTACCACCTGACAATAGAAGAGACAATATGGCGACAGAATCATTAATATCTTGTTCTGGGACACTGCACTACAGCGATGGTTCGCACCGATCAGAGAAACGCAGACCGGAAATATTATCCAAAGTGATTTGTTCAAAATTTGTGTCAATTGGAAAAAATTGCAATAATAAAATTACAAAAATTACATAAAAATAATGTTCGGGGGAATTCGAGTTTCAGAACAAAATCAACCAAATCCAATTGAAGAAGTAACTCAGAAGTGTCAGAGCTCGGGATATATTTGATCCTTTTTCCATCATGTATATATAGAGTGCAGTAGGTTATATACAGTGTATTGTACGTTATATCCAGTGTGAGAATAAGAATAAAGTCACATGAATTATTTCTCATCATCGTTTCTCCACTTTCTTACTTGACCATTTGTCATAGATAACAGACATGTGAACAGTCCTGTATAATCATCCCGCTGTTATTGTGGCCGCGGGTCGTGTGAATAAGACCTAAGGAGTGGTCAGCACAGAGATACATGGAGAGGCGGCAGGACCGTAGCTGCGGTGTGCGGCGGTATTATTGGCGCTATGTCATACTGTCACATGGTCACATTATTTCAGGATCATATAGCAGGATTATGTGGCACAGTATAAGGGAATGTATTAGTCTGAGCCAATAAGAAGGGATCAAATGATTAAATATTCTAAAGATTTTACCAAAACTTTACTGGGGGAAAATGCAAAAGAAAAGGAAACTAAAGCCGGATCAGACAATAATACTGAGCACAAAGGAGATCCCGAGTAACGTTATCACTGGATACAAAGTCATTGTAGGATTCTCGTCATCCATCTCTCGTCATTCGTTTCATCTCTAGGAATTTTCTGTTCCCTAAAAAAAATTAAAAAGATATCAATCACTTAATGTAACATTAGGCAAGAATGTAGAACGCGAGAGGTTAAATGTCAAGTAAAGATTTACTAATTCTGTACAGTAACTATATTATCTGGGATTGTAATAGATTGGTTTCTTCTCAATGTGTTTTATTTATATATGGAAATGGGAAATGAAGTTTGGTGATACTAATGATGATATTAATGAAATTATATTTTATATATTATTATATTTTATATTACATATTATATTTATATTATATTTTATATATTGTATTAATTAAATTTAATATTAATTTTAAAAAATCTATATATAGTGTATATATATATATATATATATATATATATATATATACAGGTATACAATATATCTATATCGCGACAGCATATATATATATATATATATATATATATATATATATATATAAAGGTATACAATCTATAGAGTCAGTACTATAAATATCTAATATGAATATAACAAGTAACCTTTACAATATAAAACTAGGAAGTGTCCAGCCCTCTGCTAATACAATATACTCTGATGATGTGTAAGCCATTATATCTATGTCAGTCGCAGTCACTCCTGGCCCCTGGCTCTGAGGGGCCCCAATGGCTCTTGTATCACATTAGAAGACATCAGTAGAGTAAATGGCACATGATAAGTTTGGGGTCTTGGTTTAGGGTTAGAAATAGTTTCCAGGACTTTTATGTTACATCTGTATATGGAGGACTGCGGGAGAATAAATGGGGCTGTATCTGCACAGAGGGGTCACAGCGCCCCCAACAGGCAAAGTAACAAAATAACTGGTCTGGTAATGACAATGTGCTGCTTATATTCCCTGTAAATGTTCTACTAACTGAAGTGCCTGAAAAATATACGATTATTATTATTATTATTCAATAACAGTAATAACATTCTACACCAATTATTTGGGTTTAATATGAAGTAAATATGCAATTTAATGTATCCAATGTGTGATCTGACTTGTGCTATTCCATAAGGATCAATGTGTCCCCTCTATACAGTGATCCTATATAGACAGAGAGCTGTGGGATGTGACATCATTATAGCAGTATATAGTATCTCAGTACCTGGCGCCTTATCCTCAGGTATATAAGAAGTCCGGCCATGAGTCCGGTGGAGATCACTGTGACGATTATTCTCAAGATGTTGTCAAATCTAAGGATATATCCTGGAAGTAAAGACAAGAAAAGTTATATTTTTAGACAAAAACAGTGAAACTCAATATGCGAAGGGCAGTTAATAGAAATAACTATTTCACAAGAACCTGTAAATATGTCTGAAAATTTCAATGACATCCATCATGTAATCGGCGCCGTCACCCGGAGCATTTTGGTGTTTGTTTTTTTTTATTATCCAAATCGGTCCAGCTATTCCACAGATATAAGCCATGGGGTCCTCTATCCAAGTGGGTGGCGACACTATGCTTTATCTAGGGTTGGGGTCATGTAGTGTCACTGCCCACCTGACTAATTTGTATCAACACTAACAGGGCTTATATCTGTGGAATAGCTGAATGGATTATGATAATCAAAACCCCAAAATGCTCCGGGTGACAGTGCAGATCGCATGAAGCTTTTGGGCTTTTCAGACCAGTTCCTCTGTAAAAAAAATTTCTATGGCAAATAAAATTGACTAGAAGCCACGAAAAAAGCTACATAGTGAGGGAGGTGTGAGCCATGGGGGTATTTCACAGGAACAGATATTTTAGCAACTATACTGAGGTCGACAAATACAGTCCATGTTCGGTTATTTGTTATGTCTCTACGTTCCTTGAGGAATTTGACTTTATTTTCGGAACACTATAGGTTTGTGCTAATCTTTCTGTGCACAGTATATAGACACAAGTCTATTGTAATAAACGTTCATGTGGTCTCAATGTGAATAGATGATTATACTGTATACAATGTCAAAAAGTTCTCCTTGAGATGACCCAGATGTCTGATCTGTAACGGAACAATCTGCAGATGTATCAAAGTACAACAATTTATATACAACTAGCATCTGCCTGCGACTTCGTCTGTGGGTTGTTGTTGGCGCTGAGCCGCTTATATTTAGCCAATTGCTGTTGTAGATGATCCGCCTGCTCCCACGTCTCGGCTCTGCTACATCGCAGCATACGCGCAATATACTCAGTTGTATGTACATCTCTGCATATGGAGAGCGTACTCAGCTGTGCTACAGCGCAGCTGCCTAATTTCTGCTACATCAGGGCATTTCGATTAGAGGAGTGTTCTTATGTCAGTGTCTGAGCAGCTTCTGTGTTACAAAGGGCTGAATGGATGTTGCTGAAATGTGGCAAAGTTCGATCAGCGTGCTCCCGCGTCTCGGCTCTGCTACATCGCTGCATATGTGTAGGATACCCAGCTGTATGTTTGTATATGGAGAGCCTATAGGAGTGTGCTACATCGCTGCATATGCACAGGATACATGTTTGCATATGGAGAGCCTATAGAGGTGTGCTACAGCGCTGCCTAAACTCTGCTACATCGGGCAATTGTGATTACAGGGGTTTGGTTATGTGACTGTCTGAGCAGCTTCTGTGTTACAAAGGGCTGAACGGATGTTGCTGAAATGTGCCAAAGTTCTCCCCCCTCCCCCATCAGAGGCAGAACAACACATCCCCTGTAGTACTCACTGAAACTCTACACCCGATATAGTCCTCTTGCCCACATACAGCCTGCATGTTCTGTAATCTCCTGATCTTCTATGAGACTCCATTTTCATCGGCTTTCACACTGTCCAGCTTCATCTTATATAGCTCCGCCCACAAAATAGCATGTAGCTCCACCCACTGCCTAGCATGATCCTATCTTGGAATGGCTCAAGGACCTGTGCTGACGTCATCACAAGTCCTTTATTGTTGTGTGAACCTACATTCCTTCACTGCGGTCGTGTACTGATGTCATTTACCGGAATAAAAAGTAGCCTATGTTTTAATCGGGGTTCCTTTCTATGTATGTGGCAAATTTCATGCAAATCTGTTCAGCTGTTTTTGCGTGATTGAGGAACAAACATCCATACGCACTTTATAATATTAGTAGGAGGATAGGATAGGATAGTAGGATGTATAGAGGATAATAGAAGCTACTGTAAGATCACTCAATGGTGAATTATATTGTCAGGGAAACTGTGTAACAATTGTTACAAATATTGGGACTTTTAAATGCTCAAATACTGTAAGTCTATGGGGGGGGGGGTAGGCTGGCATTTCGTGTACCAATTATAGTCTTACAGTCTTAGACTAACGTTTGCATTTTTGGATGTTGATCTTTGGCAAGAAAAGCATAAAGTGCAAAAAACCTCAAACAGTTTTGCAGAATAGGCTAAAAATTGGGGGTTTTAAGACACAAAACTACAGAAATAATAAGCAGGTAGTTTCCCAGGGCCCCTCTACTCCCATCTGTAGCGCTGGTGACCCCATGATCACATGATCAAGCCCAAAGGAACAACTTTTATGTTTGTTTCTTTTCCTATAATTTTTGTCCCCATAACTTTACAGTGTAAAATTGTATTTATTGAAGGCGCATAAAACCACACACACGTATAACACTTACTCCGCACTGTAATGTGTCCAGTCCAGGGGGTCTCCAATGTTGGATGAGAGACCTCACAAGTCACCGACGTCCCATTAACCCCTGCACTCCTGTATGTGCTGATCACTGACCACGTCCAGTCCAGGTTTAGCAGTTTTGTAGTGTTTATATCATGTGAATGTGGGATCCAGGAGATCTCTGCAGGTGGATTCCCACCAATGGCTCCACACTCTGGAGATCCATCACTGGTCAGGGTTAGGTATGTAGATGGCTGAGCTGAAATGTAGGAAATAAGTCACTTATTAAAGGGATTGTCCACTTTGTAATACTGATGGCCCATCTTTAGGATAAATCATCTATATCATATTTCTGAGGGTCCAAGACTCGCACAGATCATCCGCTCCGGGACAGCGCAGCTCCCCCAATATTTCAGAAGTCAATGGGTCCATTTTTAACAACAATTGAGTCTCGTGCGACTGTCACATTGCCAGGGGGTTCATAGCCTCATGTGACCACTCAGAAGCCACAGCAGTGACTGGAGAGGAACCAATGACATCACCACGTCAGGCTCCGGCTCAGCACCGTTAGGTGACACCTATTATATTCTGAGGTCTGAAGAGACCCCGCACTGTAATAATTTTGCTTCTGGTACTATCCAAACTTGTTTGACCTGGAAGGAATCAGTGACCTGAACCTGAAATGAAACTTGGGAGGTTCCCCCATCTCTAGTGATGTCCTATGTGTGTCTATGTGTTGCCTCTAGTGGTTGTGATGTGAATTGCAGCCTGTATACAGAGCAATGATCCTGTATACGGCCACATAGCACACAGCCCTATAGTAAAAGTAATGGCACATGTTCTTACTCACCTAATACTTGTAGTTCTGTGGATCTGATGACTGTGTCTTCCCAATATACGGCCTCACAGGTATACGTCCCCTCATCAGATATGTCCGTGTTACTGATAGTCAGCGATAAGTTGTCACTTCTCATCCTTGGACTGCAGTTGCTGTATGATCTTATTGTATTGTCTTCCCATATGTTATGTGACATTATACAGGAGGAATGATATAGGTGAAGCTTCCATGTAACTTGTAGTAATGTATCTCCAGGATCAGCCTCACACTGCAGGACCCCAGGCCGACCTCTCCGCACCCGCACCAAGTCTGAAAGTGGAAAAAGAACAGAAGATTCTCGGTGAGCTGAAATAATGGAAAGTATAACAAGAAAAGTTCCAACAGCTTCTAACTATGTAGCAATGGATGAATGCGGGTGCACGGAGCCTGAGCCACGGACCAAGGCTTGAGACATGAAGACAATGATTATAGAAGCACCAAATCAAGATGAAAATCTTCTTGGAAATTAAGACATAACTTTTAATGGAAAATTAAAAACACATCAAGTGTCTACAAAAAAAGCAGCCGACATGTTTCAGGAGTGACCCTCCCTTACTCATTTCATTTTGCTTTTGACTGTGGACGTGCTATTTGCATCTATTTGGATACTTTGGGTTTAATTTGTGTCTTAAATAGAGATGAGCGAACCCCATTCCATCGAATATCAGGCCGCTCAGGATATTCAATTCCAATCAAATACAAGGCCACAAACGCAGTAAAAATTTGTGTCCACCTTTCCTGATGCTTTTTTTCCACCAATAACTGCGCAGAGGAGGTGGGACAGGAACTACGACAACAGTGAACTACATACAACTACGAGGCAGTGAAAACAATTGAAAAAAACCCATTGGCTGCCGAAATCAGGTGACCTCCCATTCATAAGAACGGCCGCCGCCATATTCGTGTCATTTCAGTTTTGGAGTGATAGGGAAAGCTTATTCTCAGGGCGATAAAGTGCATTTAGATACAGTCAGGGCTTTCATAGCTTTAGTTAGGCAGCAAATAACAGATCTTTTCAGAGCTCAATACATCATACAGCGTAGCAGCAGGGGACGTGGATAACCAGCTGTATATTAACTCCAGAGCCCAGGTACTGGAGAGGGGCTGCCAGCACCCAATTTACTCTTACTCCTCATATTCCTCCTCTGCCTCCTCCTTCTCCTCCTACAACCCCAGACCCTACTCCTGAATGTGAAATTTTCTTTTTTTTATATATTGTGGCGCCACAGTACGCTAATCTCTTCATGGCCAAGCTGGAGAGTGACTTCCTCTCCACCTGCACCACCAGGCCTCGGGCCTACTATCGCTTCATTGATGATATCCTAATCCTGTGGACTGGGTCTGAGGAACAGCTGAAAACCTTCCATGAACAATTCCACCAGTTCCATCCCACCATCAACCTGACGCTCAATCACTCCTTCTCTGAAATAAACTTCCTGGACACAGTCATCAAGATACAGGACAACAAAATTGAGACATCGCTGTATCGGAAACCTATTGACCGCCCTACGTACCTAGATGGGATAGCTTTCATCCTAAACACATAAAGAACTCCATTGTCTACAGCCAGGCCATCAGATACCATCGCATATGTTCAGACCCTGCAGATAGAGACAAACACCTTGGAGGCCTCAAAAACACATTCTTGAGGCAGGGTTACCATCCAAGAACAGTTGGTAACCAAATCACCAGGGCCACCAGAATACCAAGATCGGATGTATTAAAATACAACACCAAACAGGAAAACAATCGGGTGCCCCTGGTGTCACATATAACCCCCGCCTGGAGACGCTGAGAGGAATCACACGCAAATTACATCCACTACTGCAAAAAGACAATCGTCTAAAATCCATATATCCAGACCCCCCTCTCCTGTGCTACAGACAGCCACCAAACCTCAGGAATATGGTTGTCAGCAGCTCACTGTCACCTCCAACTAACAAAGGAACATTCCCATGTGGACAGAAGAGGTGCAAGACCTGCCCGCACATACTGACCACTGACAAGATAGAGATACCAAACTCTAACAGGGAATATCAAATCCCAGGTACGTTCACCTGTAACACACCTAATGTGGTGTATTTGATCATTTGCACCAAATGTTCCACTGAAAATCTGTATGTTGGAGAGACCGGTCAGAAACTCAGAATGAGAATTAATTCACATCGCCATGCAATCAAACAACAGAGAACTGATCTTCCCGTGCCAAAACACTTCTGCCAGGAAGATCACAACATCATCAATGACATGAAAATCTTGATCTTAAAAGGGAACTTTAAATCAAGGAAACAGCGACTGATTTATGAGTACAAGGCCATGACCCTATTCCAGACGTTGGACAATGGGATGAACATCTCACGTGGGTTTATGTCTTTTTATACAAATCATTAAGACAGCCATTAAGATAAGAACTGAGGGATCTGGCAATTGATTGTTTGTTGTTATAAGTATATAGTAACTAGCCTCTTCCCCCCTCCCTCCTGTAATTCTAGCCCTGTGTCCTGTCATAAATATGCAGCCTCTAGAAAGTGTTTTTTAGTTATATCTGAAGAAGAAGCTCAGAGGAAGCTTTGAAACGTCATATTCTGTCATCATTATGAGTTAGCCATTAAAAAAGGTATCACCTACTGAAGACTTGCAAAGTTTTTTTGTTTTTTATATCGCTAATCATTAGTTATTGGTAATCATCCCTAAATCTCCTCCTGGATCCCATAGCAGCTTTAGCTTTTACCCTGGTATATACGCCCATTATACTCACTATATATAACAACCTGTACTGTGCCGCCCACTGTTTGATGGTTCTTATAGACGGCTTTACATTGATAATATCCGGTGTCGTTTACTTGAACGGAGTCAAACTTCAGAACATGCACAGTGTTATATTCTCTGGGCTCCTCCATACTTGTGGAGATCCCGTCTCCGGTTCTTACAGGGTCACACCAGTCTCTGGTAATCTTACACCAAGTAACATTGGGTAATCCCGGCTCACAGAGCTGCACCAGACACTCCAGGCTCAGAGACTGCCCCGCGGACTTCACAATCTTGCCGGATCTTGCCATGTTTATTGCAGGTCTACATGAAGGGTCTCCTGGGGAAAAGATCAAAAACATTGTTACTAGAGATGAGCGAACACCGTTCCATCCAATATCAGGCCGTTCAGGGTATTCGATTACAACCGAAAACCACGAGGCAAACGCAGTAAAAATTTGTATCTCCTCCCACCTTCCCTGGCGCCTTTTTTGCACCAATAACTGTGCAGGGGAGGTGGGACAGGAACTACGACAACGGAGGCATCGAAAAAAAAGGGTCTGTAGCTTAATCTGGAAGGGCTCACGTTAAGGGCCATAAAAGTGAATTTTGGAAGGTCTCAGCAGATCACATCCACAATGACAGGTCAGGGGGGGACTGAAGGATTTCCCATTGTCTATTCCATCTGTGGTTGTCATGGGCAATGTGATATAAAGGGGGGCTTGGTAATGTTTCTTTAGCTTAAAATTTGGGTTTCTATCCATACAATTTAGTGTGTATAGTGTGTAGTTGTTAGGCTGTGATGTTGGGGTAATAGAGGGGTCTTGGTGTGTTAGATGCCCCCAGACATGCGCCCCCTGCTGTCCCAGTTGCATTTCAGAGGAGTTGGCATCATTTCCTGGGGTGTGAGGGCCCCTTCACACAGAGTAAACACGCGTGTATTTTGGCAAAATACACGTGTAAAAATAAGACTCCCATTGACTTCAATGGCATTTTTTTTACACGTGTAAAAAAACACATCAAAATACAGGTGTAAAATGTCATTGAAGTCAATGGGAGTCTTATTTTTACACGTGTATTTTGCCAAAATACACGCGTGTTTACTCCGTGTGAAGGGGCCCTGATAGTGGACTTGGTGACCCTCCTGGTGGGATCCCCTGAAATGAAGCATTTTTCCCCATAGACTATAATGGATTTCGATATTCATTCGAATAGTCGAATATTGAGGATCTACTCGAAACAAATAACAAATATTTCACTGTTCGCTCATCGCTAATCATTAGTTATTGGTAATCATCCCCAAATCTCCTCCTGGATCCCATAGCAGCTTTAGCTTTTACCCTGGTATATACGCCCATTATACTCACTATATATAGCAACCTGTACTGTGCCGCCCACTATTTGTTGGTTCTTATAGACGGCTTTACATTGATAATATCCGGTGTCGTTTACTTGAACGGAGTCAAACTTCAGAACATGCACAGTGTTATATTCTCTGGGCTCCTCCATACTTGTGGAGATCCCGTCTCCGGTTCTTACAGGGTCACACCGGTCTCCGGTAATCTTACACCAAGTAACATTGGGTAATCCCGGCTCACAGAGCTGCACCAGACACTCCAGGCTCAGAGACTGTCCCGCGGACTTCACAATCTTGCCGGATCTTGCCATGTTTATTGCAGATCTACATGAAGGGTCTCCTGGGGAAAAGATCAAAAACATTGTTACTAGAGATGAGCGAACACCGTTCCATCCAATATCAGGCCGTTCAGGGTATTCGATTACAACCGAAAACCACGAGGCAAACGCAGTAAAAATTTGCATCCCCTCCCACCTTCCCTGGCACATTTTTTGCACCAATAACTGTACAGGGGAGGTGGGACAGGAACTACCACAACAGAGGCATCGAAAAAAAATCGGAAAAAGGAATTGGCGGCCGGAAACACATAACCTCCAATTTATACGAATGGTGGATTTAACATTCGTATAATTTGAGACTGTGACTATGTGACTGTGAGACAGGGACAGATGTACAGGCAGGTTAGCTAGGGATCACCTTTATTTAGGGGGGAATATCACTCACCCAGCTCTTTGGGGCTCTATCTGGTCCGGATCCCTGTCAGCTTGCGATATGCCGGAACTGACTTTTTCCCATAGGAATGCATTGACCAGCGTTGATTGGCCGAATGCCATACAGAATACAGCATTCAACCAATCAACGTTGGTTCTTCCGGAGTAGGCGGAGTCTAAGATCCGGCAACAGCAGTTTCCATTGTGGTCCGATCTCAGATGTAGCAGTGCTGGCAGAGCTCTGCTACACAGAGAAGCAGCAGAGCCCAGCACACACAGAGATGCAGCGGAGCTGAGTGTGCAGCAGGGTTCAAAGCACACTCAGCACTGCTATATCAGATGCAGCTGAGCTGAGTGTGAAGTGGTACACACTCAGCACTGCAGAGATGTAGTAGTGTTACGATACTGGTGATACAGCTGGAATCCGATAGCCAGGAAGGACGGCAGACACAGCGGAGTAAGAGACTTGATCGATGGATAGCCAGAAGTCGGTGCACAGAGCGGGTAGTTGGGTGAAGCCAGGAGTCGGTACACGGAGCGGGTAGTCAGATGAAGCCAGGAGTCGGTACACAGAGCGGGTAGTCGGGTGAAGCCAGGAGTCGGTACACGGAGCGGGTAGTCAGGTGAAGCCAGGAGTCGAAACACGGAGCGGGTAATCAGATGAAGCCAGGAGTCGATACACGGAGCAGGTAAGCAGGAGAAGCCAAGGTATACTGAGCAAGAATACCTCAGAGCTAGAGGACTGGGAACAAACACAATACTCAAGCATTGGTTATAATATGCTCTGGGTATATATAGGCCTAAACAGGAAACAAGATGGCCGCAAACAGGAAACAAGATGGCCATGGTCATGAAGCAATACTCGCCACATTAACTGTGGGCAAGAGTCAAGGAACAGCAGCCTCCAGTGGTAGGAGTAATAATGACACCTGAATAGCGGCCACTAGTGGAGATCCTTGGAACAGTATCTTCACATGATGAAACAGAGGTTCTAACACATAGATTCTGACAAGTAGTGCTGGCCGTGCGCTCAGCTCATCTGCATCTTCAGAGTAGCCGAGCTGAGCCAGCTCTGCTACATCTCGTCATAGGAATGCACTGACCAGCATTGATTGGCCAGTGCACTGCATTCGGCCAATCAACACTGGTTCTGCTGGAGGAGGCGGAGTCTAAGATCTGGCCACAGCAGTTTCCATTGTGGTCCGATCTCAGATGTAGCAGTGCTGACACAGAGATGCAGCAGAGCTTAGTGTGCAGTATGGTGTGGCATTCCTATGGGAAAAAGTCAGCTCATGTGTATCGTAAGCTGACAGGGATCCCGACGTAATACAGTGACTTGGGCTTGTTAGATGCCCCCAGACATGCTCCCCCTGCTGTCCCAGTTACATTGCAGAGGTGTTGGCATCATTTGCTGGGGTGTCATAGTGGACTTGGTGACCCTCTTGAGTCGAATGGTGGGATCCCCTGAAACGAAGCATTTTCTCCCATAGACTATAATGGGGTTCCATATTCCTTCCAATAGTCCAATATTGAGCAGCTATTCGGAATAAATAACAAACATCGAATATTTTACTGTTCGCTCATCTCTAATTGTTACCAAAGTACATTAGACATGTGAACTCCAAGTCCATCCAAATATAGAATTACCCTACAAATGTGACAAATGTGTCATTTACATCTCATTAAAAACTTGGGTCAAAGTGCTCTCTCCCCATTATTACTGCTGTTATTACTAGACACGTATGTCATTGCTGTACAGGAACCACAATCATAAAAGTATGAAATGATGTGCAAAAATTAGGATGTAATCGTGACACAGTCCATTGGGAGGGAAAAGGACTGGACATAGTAGTAAATATCATTACAGTGGAAAGGATCTCAACCTCCTAGGCTGGTGCAGGGCTGAGGGGGCCTGCAGGGTGTTTTCGGTGGCAGACGTGTCCCCCAGGTCACGTCCTAGTACTTTTATGGTTCCCTGAGCCTGATGGTGGTTGAAGTGCTCATGATAGTAGTTGCTGTAATAAAACTCAGGAGACGGGTTTGCAGAATAAGACAAATCCCTTTCTTTACAGAAGTAGAACAGGGGAAGGCTCGGGTTACTCCAGTGCTCGGTCTCTGCTCGGGGATTCTATTCCTGATTCTGCTTTAAAATGTGGAGAGAAAAGTTCTGCAAGCCTGAGTTCTCCTCATTTTTCCACCATTTTTAGGCGGGAACTAGGTGGAAACCTGGTAAACCCCAATTAGTTCCAGGGATTATCACTAAAGCAGAAGCCCAAACAGAAACCTGAATGCTAGTGTGAACCGATCAGAAATCCAAGCAGTCTCCAGTAGCTGGAGCTTCAGGCCGTAGGAGTTTTCCCCTGTTGCTGAGCTTTGAAGTCTCCCCTCCAGATGGCTGTGTACTGTATGTCTCCCTTACTGGGGCCGCCTTAATCTTAACAGTGTCCCAAACTCACAAAATGTCTGCAATGTCCCGGCTGTGGGCTGAAGGATATACAGGTTATATATTGGATATACAGGTTTGGTCCATAGATCTGGTCCAGCATTCCCTCGATTTATAGACACCTAAGTCACCACTTACGAGGAGCACATCCCAGGATTTGCCCACATTTCCATGCGACTGGTTGCAGTGGCCACATTGGTGCACTATATGACACATCAACACTTAAAGGCTGGCTGGGATCCCTGAAGTAGCACCATGGGGTTTAAAGGGGTTGTTTGGCTTATATTTTTATCCCCTTTCTGTGGCTATATTTAATTTTTTTTGGCTTTTTAGTCCCTGTCTTCTACCAAGGGTGTTGGTTTGGCTGGGTGAGAGGTCATCAATATGGGTCAGAGGAGGTATTGTGTCTCCTTAGGGAGATGTTGCCTTTGTCTTACAGGCCAAACTTTTTCTAGTAGGATTTCTGGGAAATGAATATTGAAATAAGTTTTCATTGATGGAAAAAGGAAATCTCTCTTTAGCACCAGCCTTTAGATGGCGGCTCCCACCTTCATTTTCAATCTAAAAGTCTTGTTTTTTTCATTTTCCCATTTAGTTGAAGGATTTGTTTTTGCAGGATGAATTGTACTTGACTCTTTAATATTTAGTACGATGTATTGGGACGCCAGAAACATTCTGACCTGAATTAAGATAAAACTACAGCCGCACCATGTGCTTATGGATTTCTTTTTTACATCATGTCCACTACCCAAAGTTTACAATCTCCAATTTGTAGTGACATCAAGTTCTCATAGTCTTGTAGGGTCAATGTTCTACTATTGTTTAAAAATGTAACAAAAATGTCACTAAAGGCGTAAGCTAAGTCTTACCCATGTAATCAAGTCTTACCATAGGATCCTCAATTGTTATGTAATTTTCAACATGAAGTAAAAGTTACATTTTATTATTTTCCTGAGCTTGAAAACGTCTGTCGCTCAGCGATGAGTGCGCCTCCTCCCGTACCTGTGCAATTGTAACTGGATTGTGAAGAATAAAGATTGAATTTTACGCATTTGGGTGAGTGCCAAGTATTTTTCTATCTACCCATGATACTCTTGATATTTTTCTACTTAGGGCACCACCCACATTGTGCGTTTTTTGTCTATCCGCGCGCAGGTCATTGACCTGTTACATGAGCAGTGCCACCTAAAATCTCCATTTTTGTTTGATTATTTTCCACTTTCTGGTGCTGGATTTTTTTTTCTGATTTTTTGGCCGTAGTCATACCATTTTGTACAACCACTGTAACAGTAGTCAATGTATGGGATAAATATATTTATAATTTTTATAGTTTGGGCATTTTTTGGACATGATTGCGCAGTTTCTTTTTGCTAAAAAGTGATCAACATTCCCCAAAATTCTGTGCATAAAAACTCACACGCGACACCTCATATAAGAATCCGTGCATGGAAATATAAGCAAGTTACAATTGTCAGAATATGGTGAGGAAAATAATTTTTTTTTAGAATATTTCAAAATTTAGAATTTTTGTAGCAGTATAAAATACAGCAAAATCTGAATAATCTCTGGTAACACCTAAAAATAGAAGGGACTTGTCATTTTCACCGCACAGTGAATACTGTCCAAAAAAAAAAAACCCTCTAGCAAATAGCAAAATGCACTTTTCTCTAATTTTGCCAATTCTGATTTTTTTTTCTAGACTCCCAATCTTATGGTAAATGGTCCCTTTCAAAGTCAAATATATCCTACAAAAAATAAGCCCTCAAACAACTCTGTGAATGGAAAAACAAAAATATTTTGCATGTAAAAAACAAAAATGACAACGAGGAAGAGGTTAAATATTGAAAGCAACAGTTAATTAGTCAACTTTTAACCCTGTGTTCCCCCTGTCACGTCCTTGTGTTGTATCTGTAGAGTCACTTACCTGAGGACACAGCTCTGAGGACCAGAGCCATCAGAAGACCAACAGATCGCAGACGGTTCATTTCTTAGTTCTGAGGTGAAGGTAAAGAAGAAGCCGAGACGCAGATTTATTTATATAACTGAACTTCCTGCCCAGTAAAACCTTCACCTGTCACAGACGCTTTCTAGTTGTACTAGGTGGTAAAGTTACACATGAGAATACCAGACGTCCTGCTCAAAATCTTCTGACACACTGACAGAAACATGGTAGAATCTTTTTGAAATTCTCTTTTTAGTTATATTGGTTTCTAATAGAGATGAGCGAGTAGTATTCCTTCAAGTAGGTATTGGATAGAATAATACGGTATTCCAAATACTCGTACTCGATCGAATACTACTATTATAATCAATAAAGAGAAATCAATATAAGACTTAAAGTTTAATGATATAAGTTAAAAGTATAAATATATATATGCACAAAAATATATAAAAGTCACACATCTGACATGTCACCTCATATAGAACAATGGAACAACTCCACAACCACGCAATAGTTTACAGTAGACACGGCGGTCCCAAGTAAGGTCACCAATCACACTTACCCGACTTCAATCCGTGATAGGAAAAATCTAAAGAGGACCGAAAGGGAAAACACCACAAGAGGCCATTTCATGTGAAAAGAGAGTGAAATCTAGAGAATAACTAACAAGGATTAAGATTAATAGGGGGGCACTAACTTTTTCATAGGACTGTAATAATGACAATCTTACTATGGGGCAGATCTCACCTGACCAATATGGCTGCTCAGTAAGGCGGCTTGCAAACTACAGGAGTTTTCACAGGTATCTGGGTCGTGGATTGTATATCTCCATAGACTTCTATGGAGCTGCAAAATTTACAGCTTTGTGCACAAAGAAGACTATGCAACAGCCAAATCCATGGCCTGGAGGCCCGTGAAAAATACTGCAGTGTGCAAGCAGCCACTAAGGATACCAGACATGTTTTGTCAGTGCGTGAATGTGTATGTGTGTGATCCATGTGTATGTATGCATGTGTGTGGTCCATGTATATGTATGCATGTATGTGCATGTGTGAGCCATGTGTTTGTGTGTGTGCAGTGCAATTGTCTATGCGTGCAGCAGTTGTGTGTGCTCTGTTCGTCCGTGTGTGTAGTGTGTATCCATCCAAGTGTGTTTGCGTGCATGTGTATGTTTGTGTGCGCATGTGGTATTTGTAGGGGGGGGGTTTGTGTTGTGTGTGTCTGCAGTGGTCTGGTATTTGTGTGGAGTTGTGCTTGTGGGTTGGTGTATGTGTGCTGTCTGTGTTTGTGAAATGTTTGTGTGTTGTGTGTGGTTATAATCCAAAAAGAGCAATCAATATAATACTCATCCAAATCCGGAAACACCCCGGAGTGCCAGCAAGTGTGCGTCTCTTCCAGGCAAAACCCTTCTTGGAAGAGACGCTCACTCGCTGGCACTCAGGGGTGTTTCCAAATTTAGAGGAGTTTAGATGGCTGTTCGCGTCATTTGGTCTATATCTGACTATTAGAGATGAGCGAACACTAAAATGTTCGAGGTTCGAAATTCGATTCGAACAGCCGCTCACTGTTCGAGTGTTCGAATGGGTTTCGAACCCCATTATAGTCTATGGGGAACATAAACTCGTTAAGGGGGAAACCCAAATTCGTGTCTGGAGGGTCACCAAGTCCACTATGACACCCCAGGAAATGATACCAACACCCTGGAATGACACTGGGACAGCAGGGGAAGCATGTCTGGGGGCATAAAAGTCACTTTATTTCATGGAAATCCCTGTCAGTTTGCGATTTTCGCAAGCTAACTTTTCCCCATAGAAATGCATTGGCCAGTGCTGATTGGCCAGAGTACGGAACTCGACCAATCAGCGCTGGCTCTGCTGGAGGAGGCGGAGTCTAAGATCGCTCCACACCAGTCTCCATTCAGGTCCGACCTTAGACTCCGCCTCCTCCGGCAGAGCCAGCGCTGATTGGCCGAAGGCTGGCCAATGCATTCCTATGCGAATGCAGAGACTTAGCAGTGCTGAGTCAGTTTTGCTCAACTACACATCTGATGCACACTCGGCACTGCTACATCAGATGTAGCAATCTGATGTAGCAGAGCCGAGGGTGCACTAGAACCCCTGTGCAAACTCAGTTCACGCTAATAGAATGCATTGGCCAGCGCTGATTGGCCAATGCATTCTATTAGCCCGATGAAGTAGAGCTGAATGTGTGTGCTAAGCACACACATTCAGCACTGCTTCATCACGCCAATACAATGCATTAGCCAGTGCTGATTGGCCAGAGTACGGAATTCGGCCAATCAGCGCTGGCCAATGCATTCTATTAGCCCGATGAAGTAGAGCTGAATGTGTGTGCTAAGCACACACATTCAGCACTGCTTCATCACGCCAATACAATGCATTAGCCAGTGCTGATTGGCCAGAGTACGGAATTCGGCCAATCAGCGCTGGCTCTGCTGGAGGAGGCGGAGTCTAAGGTCGGACCTGAATGGAGACTGGTGTGGAGCGATCTTAGACTCCGCCTCCTCCAGCAGAGCCAGCGCTGATTGGCCGAATTCCGTACTCTGGCCAATCAGCGCTGGCCAATGCATTCTATTAGCTTGATGAAGCAGAGTGTGCACAAGGGTTCAAGCGCACCCTCGGCTCTGATGTAGCAGAGCCGAGGGTGCACAAGGGTTCAAGTGCACAAGGGTTCAAGTGCACCCTCGGCTCTCCTACATCAGAGCCGAGGGTGCGCTTGAACCCTTGTGCAGCCTCGGCTCTGCTACATCAGAGCCGAGGGTGCGCTTGAACCCTTGTGCACACTCTGCTTCATCAAGCTAATAGAATGCATTGGCCAGCACTGATTGGCCAGAGTACGGAATTCGGCCAATCAGCGCTGGCCAATGCATCCCTATGGGAAAAAGTTTATCTCACAAAAATCACAATTACACACCCGATAGAGCCCCAAAAAGTTATTTTTAATAACATTCCCCCCTAAATAAAGGTTATCCCTAGCTATCCCTGCCTGTACAGCTATCCCTGTCTCATAGTCACAAAGTTCACAGTCTCATATGACCCGGATTTGAAATCCACTATTCGTCTAAAATGGAGGTCACCTGATTTCGGCAGCCAATGACTTTTTCAAATTTTTTTCAATGCCCCCGGTGTCGTAGTTCCTGTCCCACCTCCCCTGTGCTGTTATTGGTGCAAAAAAGGCGCCAGGGAAGGTGGGAGGGGAATCGAATTTTGGCGCACTTTACCACGTGGTGTTCGATTCGATTCGAACATGGCGAACACCCTGATATCCGATCGAACATGTGTTCGATAGAACACTGTTCGCTCATCTCTACTGACTATATCTCTTCCTTCACTATCCATGTACGCTCTGTATGGATGTATGTTAATGAGTGATACATGTGGATGAGTGAAGGCACGACCTCTAGCGTAAGTCTTGGGAAGGGACTAAAATCACCCTAAAGCCTAATACAGGGTCACCGCCCTACATAGCCAGTGCCCTGACCGGAACCTCACCCTAAGTCAGGGTCCATCCCTGATTAACCCTTTCCAACAATATATATATGCCAAAGTAAGGAGGGCTAGTAAAACACACAATAGCATTCAAACAATATAGCATGACCTGACATGAATGTATCGTGGTATGCAATGTATATAACTGCACCCGCTCATCAGGGGGAAATAGCAATAGAATATTTATATCCTATCCAAGCATAGAAGCTTACGCTAGAGGTCGTGCCTTCTCTCATAGTAAGATTGTCATTATTACAGTCCTATGAAAAAGTTAGTGCCCCCCTATTAATCTTAATCCTTGTTAGTTCTATATATTTTGGTGTTTGCCATGTCAGTCTGATCTATCTAATAACTGATGGACACAGTAATATTTCAGGATTGGAATGAGGTTTATTGTACTAACAGAGAATGTGCAATATGCATTACACCAAAATGTGACCGGTGCAAAAGTCTGGGCGCCCCCACAGAACAGTGCCAGTAATATTTAGTAGCTCCTCCTTTTGCCTCTAGTCGCTTCCTGGAGCTGTTAATCAGTTCCTGGATCCTGGATGAAGGGATTTTGGACCGTTCCTCTTTACAATTCGCGTTCAGTTCAGTTTGATGGTGGCCGAGCACCGCCGGGTGTCTACTGCTTTAAGCAGTAGACAACCGGCTCTAATGCCGGAGGTGCCATTTTCCCGGCGGCGCATGGGCGCCGCCATTTTGGCCGGGATCGCCGGCTCCTGGAGCATGCTCCAGGGCTGACGTCCCGTTGCCATGACAGCCGGGAGCCTTGTACAGGCTCCCAGGCTTGTCTGCAAATCCTCTCTTTTGCAGGCTGGTCTATGCAGCCTGCAAAAGAAAGGATGCTTTTTTGCAATGCATTGCAATACATTAGCATTGTAATGCATTGCATTAGTGATCAGACCCCCCTGGGGTTCAACACCCCTAGGGGGTCTAATAAATGCAAAAAAAAAAAAATTAAAAAAAAAGTTAAAAAAATATAAAAAAATATAAAAAGAATTAAAAGTTCAAATCACCCCCCTTTCCCTAGAACACATATAAAAGTAGTTAAAAACTGTGAAACATATACGTGTTAGGTATCCCCGCGTCCGTAATCGCCCGCTCTACAAATCTATAAAAATATTTTTCCTGTTCGGTAAACGCCGTAGCGGGAAAAATAGTCGAAAGTGCCAAACCGCCGTTTTTTCACTGTTTTGATTCTGATAAAAATTTGAATAAAAAGTGATCAAAGCAATAACATTTCCTGAAAATGGTGGAACTAAAAAGTACACCCGGTCCCGCAAAAAAAGACGCCCTATGCATCCCTGTACACTTACGTATAAAAAAGTTACGGCCGTCGGAATATGGCGACTTTTAGAAAAAAAAAAATTTAACACAGTTTTGGAATTTTTTTTAGGGGTCAAATAAAATAAATGTAAATAAAACCATATAAATTTGGTATCCCTGGAACCGTAACGAAACACAGAATACAGGGGACAGGTCATTTTGGCTGCACAGTGAACGCCGTAAAACCAAAGCCCGTAAGAAAGTCGCAGAAATGCATTTTTTCTTCAAATCCACCCCATTCTGAATTTTTTCCCTGCTTCCCAGTACATTATATAGAATAATTAATGGCGGCATCATGAAGAAAAATTTGTCCTGCAAAAATTAAGACCTCATATGGCTCTGGGAGCGGAGAAATAAAAAAGTTATGGGGTTTAGAAGGAGGGGAGTCAAAAACGAAAATCAAAAAATGCCATCGGCGGGAAAGAGTTAATAGGGGGGCACTAACTTTTTCATAGGACTGTATATTACTATACAGGAGCCAAATCACTGAAGCTGCTGAGGTAAAGTGAAAGCTGAGCTCTGATTGGTTGCTATGGGCCTGTGAGGTTTTCTTTACTGACATGTTGACTCCTTCTGGTCATAGTAAGGATTAACGATGAGCAATCGCCGTTCGATTGAATAGGTATTCGATGGAATATCATGGCATTTGATGTATTCGTTCACAATCGAATACCAGGCCGTATACGCAGTAAAAATTTGTGTCCCCTCCCACCTTCCCTGGCGCGTTTTTTGCACCAATAACTGTGCAGAGGAGGTGGGACAGGAACTACGACAACGGAGGCAGTGAAAACAATTGAAAAAACCCCATTGGCTGCCGAAAGCATGTGACCTCCCATTCATAAGAACGGACGCCGCCCTATTCGCCATTTTGGCCGTCAGACATAGGGAGAGAAACATATCTGCTGAGGGCGAGATAGCGATTAGCTTCAGATAGGCAAGAACTAAAGAAGAAAAACAACAGCTCTTCTCAGAGCTATACACTGCAGGGACATCAGCCCAGCTGTCCCCGGATGGTGGAAAACAGGGACACACAACAGATACAACTTCATATATAGCGGAGAAACAGCGTTCATTGTTGGCTGTCCGCACACAGAATAGCCGGAATACACAGCAGTGACTAGATCATATAGAGCTGGGAAAAGCCCTGAATTTTGGGGGGGCCTGAAACATCGCAGCAATCCACTGCAGTTACAAGTCCATATAGCTGGAAAAAAAACTTGAATTTTGTTGTTTCGTGAAAAATTGAAGCAATCCACTGCAGTTACTTCTTGCTATATACATGCAAAGCAGCTTTTCAGGCTGTGTAACCCCAAAACAAGGATACAGAGCAATTAGGTCAGGTTATGTACGCTCAATCCAGATATCCAGGGTGTGCAACCCCAAAACTTAGGTGGGAGAGACAGAATTTCAGTCAGGCTATGTCTTTTCAGTTTTTCATGGTGTGTACCCCCAAAACTTAGGTGGGAGACCCATAAATTCAGTCAGGCTATATCAGCTCAATCCAATTTCTTGTTCAATCCAGTATTGTTTGCTCTCCATGATGTGAACTAGGCTTTTGTCTCTTGAAAAGCAACCCAAGATGAAGTCAGCCATGTGTGCCAGTGTGTTACTTGGCATGCCTTTGCTGGCCCCAACTGTAAGGGTCACTCTCCATTTCCTCCATTTTCCACTCCCCTTCACACCATCTGTGGTAAAGTAATGGGATGCACTGAAGTGCACCCTCTAGCCTCGTGTGGGACAGGGACATCAGATGCCACTCCATCCCCCTCGTCTTCTTCCGCCAGCCAACGGTGCGAAGATGAGAGGAGTGTGCTCTGAATGTTTTCTGCCTAGCAGAGGCTAGTTCTCACTTACAAAAATGGCCCCACTTTGACCTGTATATCAGGCACAATGGTGTAGGTTTCAAAGAAACATGGCACCAACAAGTTGAAAACGTGGGTCATGTGTGGACCGTGTTTGAGTCTGGCAAGCTCCAGATCTGCTACCAGGTTCCAGCCATTATCACAGGCGAAAAAATGCCAGGCCCCAGGTGTAGCATCTCAGCCAGGATGGCATCCCTGACCTCGGAGGCAGTGTGCTGTCTGTCCCCCAAGCTGATGAGCTTCAGCACGTCCTGCTGACATCTCCCCACGCCAGTGTTACAGCATTTGCCGCTAGTAGCTAAGGTGGAGGTTGCAGCATAGTAGGGTTTCAGTGAACTCCTGCCATGAATTTTGGGCTGGGAGAGGAGATAGGCCAACCCAGTTTGCACCCCGGGCCCAGACTCCACCACATTCACCCTGCCTGTCATTAAAGATAAGCAGCATCCCTGACCACAGGCGCTTGTCCATGTGTCGGTGGTCAAGTGGACCTTGCAATAAAGCGTGGAACTCTGGGCCCGACTGATGTTATGGGACACGTGCAGGCACAAGGCGGGGACAGCACACCAAGAGAAGTAGTAACAGCTAGGCCCAGCATAGGGAGGTGCCCCAGCTGCCATCTGGTGGCGGAAGGCCTGGGTATCCAGAAGCATAAACGCCAACATCTCCAGGGCCAGCAGTTTTGAGATGAGGCGGCTAAAGGCTTGGGCATGGGGGTGGCTTGTGTTGTACTTCTGCCTGCAATGAAACGCCTGGGAGATGGGGAGTGGCTGGGAAGAGGCGCATGATGGTGCAGGCCATGCTGGAAGCTATGATAGCTGCCTAGAGTTGGTTGCTCCAGGGTTCTCTTACAGCAAATTGCCAAGGGAACTCAGATGAACAGCACTGAGGCCAACTCCTCTGCGATCCCAAGGGAACTTGACAGGAGTAGTGTATTGCAGAAAAAATGTGTAAGTGTAGGGCACAGAGGGATCAGAGAGGACAGAGTTGGGGTCGGCCAGGTACTCCCAAAACATGCGCCTATACTTGTCCCTCCTGGTGACACTAGGCCCCACAGTGGCGGTAATTTGGCCAGGGGGGCCATTAACGTGTCCCAGATCTAGGAATAAGTCTTGCAACAGGGTAGAGTTTTGCATGCCTTTACCTCTACCCACCATTTTTGCTGCTTAGCTTCCCTCCACATCTACACTGCTTTCGCTCCTAGACATCACCCCAGTTTTTGCCTCTGCTTCTAGACACCTTTTTTATTGATTAGTTTGCCTCCACATCTACACTGCTTTCGCCCCTAGATATCACCCCTGTTCATGTCGGGTCGGTGGCCTCGTCGTCCACCAACTCCTCTTCCAATTGCTCACTGTCCCCTTACTGAAAACCACACATAACCACAGCTCGGGCCTGGTCTGCATTGTACCCTGCACCCTGCTTAACGCAGCTGCCATATCCGGAGTTGTGATGAGCGCATGCTAATGTTTTGTGTCTAGTGGGAAGGATGGGAAAGGATTTCACATAAGTCTGCCACCCATGGAAACTCATGGTGCAGAAACTGCGGGAGCTGACTCTGAGGAACCCTTGGGTTTTGGACATGGTACTCCATCAAAGGTCTCTGCTGCTCACACACTCTACTCAACATGTGGTACGTCGAGTTCCTGCGTGTGGGGATGTCACACATCAGTCGGTGTTCTGGCAGATGGAGGCGTTGCTGGAGGCTTCAGAGGCTAGCAGCGGCTCCTGTACACTTGCGAAAGTGGGTGCACAAGCACCGCACTTTCACCAGTAGCTTGTGTACATTGGGGTATGTTTTCAAAAAACGTTGCACCACTAAGTTAGAAGTGGGCCAGGCATGGAACGTGTTGGAGGCTGGCAAGCTCTAGAGCCGCTACCAGGTTCCTGCCGTTATCACACAAGACAAACATGCCTGGCCCCAGGTGTAGCAGGGAAAAACACATTGCCATCTCAGCCAGGATGGCATCCCTGACCTCGGAGGCAGTGTGCTGTCTGTCCCCTAAGCTGATGAGCTTCAGTGTGGCCTGCTGACGTCTCCCCACACCAGTAGCTGGGGTCGATTCAATGGCGGAGGAGGAGGAGGGTGGTGTTTCAGCACTCCTGCCAGGAATATTGGGCGGGGGAGACAAAGCAGGCCGCCACAGTTTGCAACCCGGTCCCAGCCTCAACTACATTCATCCAGGCTCACATTAAGGGCCATAAACGTGAATTTTGGAAGGTCTCACCACATCACACACATCCACAATGACAGTTGAGGGTGAGGGCTTTTGCATTTCCCATTGTCTATTCCATCTGTGGTTGTCATGGGCAATGTGATATAAAGGGGGGCTTGGTAATGTTTGTGGAGCTTACATTGGGGTTTGTGTCCCTCCATTTGGGGAGTAAAGAAGGTTTCCAGGTATTTCCCCCTTTGATAGAGGTTGTAGTGAGTGTGTATAGTGTGTAGTTGTTAGGCTGTGATAGTGGGGTAATAGAGGGTCTTTGGTGTGTTAGATGCCCCCAGACATGCGCCCCCTGCTGTCCCAGTTACATTGCAGAGGTGTTGGCATCATTTGCTGAGGTGTCATAGTGGACTTGGTGACTCTCCTGAGGTGAATGGTGGGATCCTCTGAAATGAAGCACCTCTTCACTGAGTACATCGTCCCTGGTGCTGTACGCCCTGTGCCAGCCCTGCAAATGAAGCACAGCCTAGACTACCATGCCGCAGGGCTGAGACACCCTGTAGCGGCCTCCAGGTAGGGCTTGCTGTCTGTGGGGATTAGGGGCTTTCACAGTGCATAGCGGGGGGGAGGGAAGAGGAATGTTGGGCCTCCATCGATAAACAGGGTTATTGGTGGGGGGGAGGGAAAAGGGATGTTAGGGGTCTGGGGATGAAGAGGGTTGTTGTTGGAGGGATAGGAAAAGGGATGTTGGGGGTCCGGGGATCCAGAGGGTTGTTGGGGTAGGGGGGGGGAAGGGGGGAAAGGGATGTTGGAGGTCCAGCAGGGAAAGGGGAGCCAGGTATTCAGTGGTGGGCCCACAGGAAACTGTGGTAGGGGTGCAGAGGGGGGTGCTTTGCATATCTTCAATCAGAGGGGGCCATTGTCGCCAGCCACGGAGAAGGGACAGTGGACCATTCGGGCTGGACTGGCGGCAAAGGGTGCGCCACGGCAGGCTAGACACATGGGAAGGTGCGTGGAAGACGGTGGGCGCACCTTGAAATTAAGACATCCCAACCTTTACACCCGTCCGTCACTTCTCCCCTCTCTCATCTGTAATGACTCTTACCCAATGATACAGCTCCTGGGAACAGAAGAACCAAACACATCAGAAAACTGACTGGTCGCACTTGGTCTATTTCTTAATTTTACCAAGTGAAGAATAAAGGAAACCAATATATACAATTACTGGCTTCTGCCCGCAACTTCATCCGTGTGTTGTTGGCATCGATGATCCATCTATATTTAGCAAATTGCTGCCTTCGATGGTTTGCCAGCTCTGGCATTTTGGCAGCTCACAAGCTGTCCTGATGTTGACCTTGTTCCTCACACCATGCCTGTGATTGTTCCAGCATCTCAGCAGCTCACTGGGATGCCATATAATGAGTGTGTTGTTGGCATTGATGATCCGCATGCTCCGGCGTTTTGGCAGCTCTCAAGTTGTCCTGCTGCTGAACTTGTTTCTTGCACTGTGCCTGTGATTGTTTCGGCATCTCAGCACCTCACTGGGACATCATATAATGAGTGTGTTGTTGGCGTCGATGATCCCCGTCAGCTGTGCTTGAGGAGAACTCTGTGACTTCTGGCTTCCTTTATAGTTGTCATTGTTTGCGACAAATTAGATTCTCTTTTTCCCGGCATGTTGAAAATTGTCAAACTGCCAATTTGGATTAAAGTTGTAACATAATAACATAAATAATGTGTTCAGAATTGTAACCAGAGGTGCAGGAAAAGTGGAACAAAAGCTGTAGATAGATACATGTTTGCAGTGCTTGTGCATTGACTATTAATTGTACAAGGGGGTGGAGCTTTTAGAGGTGCAATTGTGACAGTTTCATCTGTACATGAAAAGAAAGCAAAAAAAAAAACCAAAACAACAACAGTGGGTAAGTACAATTATGACCCTTTACCAATTTGTTGTAAGGCCTCATCTTATATCTAGGCTGCAGTTTGGGGCTTTACCAGAGATGTAAATAGGAATGGCGGGGCCCCGTGGCGAACTTTTAACATGCCCCCCCCCCTCCAATCAATGTTTAAGACCTCAACTGACTCCCCCCCCCCCCCCCAGCATACCACCTATAACTGGATTCTGGTGTCATATTAAAGCTGAGATTCTATCTGTGATACAATCAGTACCAGCAAAAGTCAGATACCACCCAATACCCAACCACTTGATGTAATAGTTTGGTACTGGGGCAGGCACAGGCTGGTATTACTGAGCTGTAAAAAACCAAATACCATGATATTCCCACTCTAGTAATACTAGACTGTAGTTGCAGTTGTATCTAGTTTGATATGAAACTGGATAAGAGTCAGTTAGCGGCTAGTATTTGGCTGGTCTAGTACTGACCAGTGCCTGGCTCTTCCTGGACCCCCTGGTGTTGGTAGTTACTTTCATAATAATTGGGGACTTAGTTTTAGCTTTTCTACTGGCTAACACTGAGCCTCACATTAATGGACAGCTGTCAATCTCTCAAGCATACTGTCCTGTCACTTACCACCAGGGGAGGCGCTGTTCTTCATGACTACCTACAGAGTCTTATCATTTATGCCATTTTTTTCACACTTGGTGAATATTTCCAATATGGCCACTGCTGGAAAGGTTTTTAAAAATGAAGTAAAGTAAAAATGTACCATTACATCAGTACAATATATATATATATATATATATATATATATAAACACATTGGTAAAATGGCTAAGCTAAAAGCAGAAAATCAGGCTTAATTTGCACCAAAAACTAATCTACATGTTTTGCACCATATTTCTTAGGTGGTTTAGAATCTTTTTTGCTCCTCTGATGCTGCAGTATTATGGATTAGCAGATAAAGGACGTGACTAGGCCGGACACTCAATAAGTGGACAATGGATTACAAGAGTTTACTAAAGGGAAACACAATATTTCTAACAAATGATATCAAAGAAGAATCCATAGAACAGAAACGGAATCTTAGACCCTGGATACAATGTAATTCCATATCTTATATTGGCTTATCTTCCATTTCTTCTCCTCAGTCTTCATTAATTTGCTCTTTAGGAATATTTTGTGCCTTCAAAAAGATAAAGATAAAATTAACTATTTATAACCAGGGTTGGGGGGATATCGTCACTCCATAGGGAGAGACCACCATTTAGGTGTGTGGAGTCTTATTAAGCCATGAGCACTCCACTGTGCAAAGGAACATGGGAAGAATATGCAAATCTGACTTCCATGATGTAATTAGGAAGTCAGTGCCTCAGTCATGCACGCCAATAGAGGGCGCTCCCTGAAGATGTGCAAGTCTATCTTCCATGATGTAATTAGTTAGACAGAGCCTCAGTCATACAACCCAATAGAAGCCTCTCACCTCTGCCAGATCAGTCCTCTCTGAGCCAAGCTGACGAGATGCAATAACATCAAAACAGCTGTCCTTGGCTGAGAGACTACCTGGTAAAATCCCAACATCATTGCAAACAAAGGCCTCTGAGAAGGTCGGTAAGATGTTAAAGGAAGATGTTATTGGGTTCTATGACTGAGGCACTGTCTTCCTAATTACATCATGGAAGTCAGATTTGCATATTCTCCCATATTTATAACTAGTGATCAAAGGTTTATAAAATGACAGCGAGAGGAAGAACATATTTAACATTGCAATATAATAAAATGAATCTGCTTAATAGACAAGGTCAGACTGAACATAAAAACAATGAAAGAAATATTTGAGATACATCAATTGAAAACATGTTAGCTATAAATATACAGTTAATGTACTCTAGGTGATCCATTATATGGTCATTGTATGGGGTAAGTACCAATAGGGGCTGCAGAGGAAGCAATCACACAGAACCCCTAGTGTCTGGGGGCTTCCAATGGTCACCTAAGAAGACACCAATAATATTATGCAAAAGTAAAAGTTAAATATCTTTATCAAGGACACCATCATTTCATGATCTTACCACAAAGTGATATATAGACCATCCTGTGTGTATATGTGTATTCTATGTGTGTGTGTGTGTGTGTGTGTATCCTATGTGTGCAGGGTCGGACAGGCCTACCGGGGAACCGGTGAATCCCCCAGTGGGCCCCGACCCCGAATGTTAATTCCTCATTTAACCACGGCAAAATCATTGTTCAGGGGCCCGAACGGGATCCTGAGCAATGGCTCCGGACAGGTTATTACATTTAGCCTTTATCCAAGTACGAAATCCAGCATTCACCAGACAGTAGATGATTAAAACTTCAACTTTTATTATCAATCCATAAAACAGCCATAAAGTTCATGGGGAGGCTCGGCAACAACAAAGCGCATCACGACTAGCGATACCAACGCGTTTCGGAACGAAGTTCCTTCATCATGAAGGAACTTCGTTCCGAAAAGCGTCGGTATCACTAGTCGTGATGCGCTTTGATGTTGCCGAGCCTCCCCATGAACTTTATGGCTGTTTTATGGATTGATAATAAAAGTTGAAATTTTAATCATCTACTGCCTGGTAAATGCTGGATTTCGTACTTGGATAAAGACTACTTAAGACCGGCACAAGTCCTCCGGACTCCGTGCATCCCGGCCTTACATGAATTTGTTCATTCAAAGGGTGAGCTGGAAAACGATTTTAGTTTTATGATAATTACATTTAGCCATTGTGTCTCAGTACCGCTGATCTGCAGGGTACTGGCGGTGGGCCCCTAGAAACAATTCCACTGGTGGGCCCTAGACACCCCAGTCCCACCCTGTATGTGTATGTGTATCCTATATGTATACTATGTGTATGTGTATCCTATATGTATGGCCCCCAATGGCTGTATTGTGTAATGCAGCCTTTCCATAATTTTGCATTTGTGATAATGTTTTGATTAAATTTCAAGAAATGAAAATCATTTTCAAAAATGTAGATCAGATTTCTCTGGGGCGGGGTCTCCGTGTGCTGAATGTCATGCAATGATTTCTCTGGGGCGGGGTCTCCGTGTGCTGGATGTCATGCAGTGATTTCTCTGGGGCAGGGTCTGCGTGTGCTGGATGTCATGCAGTGATTTCTCTGGGGCGGGGTCTCCGTGTGCTGGATGTCATGCAGTGATTTCTCTGGGGCGGGGTCTCCGTGTGCTGGATGTCATGCAGTGATTTCTCTGGGGAGGGGTCTCTGTGTGCTGATGGTCATGCAGTGATTTCTCTGGGGAGGGGTCTCTGTGTAATTTCTCGGGGGCGGGGTCTCCATGTGCTGGATGTCATGTAGTGATTGCTCTGGGGTGGGGTCTCTGTGTGCTGGATGTCATGCAGTGATTTCTCTGGGGCAGGGTCTGCTTGTGCTGGATGTCATGCAGTGATTGCTCTGGGGCGGGGTCTCCGTGTGCTGGATGTCATGCAGTGATTTCTCTGGGGCGGGGACTCCATGTGCTGGATGTCATGCAGTGATTTCTCTGGGGCGGGGTCTCCGTGTGCTGGATGTCATGCAGTGATTTCTCTGGGGCGGGGTCTCCGTGTGCTGGATGTCATGCAGTGATTTCTCTGGGGTGGGGTCTCTGTGTGCTGGTGGTCATACAGTGATTTCTCTGGGGCGGGGTCTCTCTGTGTGCTGGATGTCATGCAGTGATTTCTCTGGGGCGGGGTCTCTGTGTACTGGATGTCATACAGTGATTGCTCTGGGGCGGGGTCTCCGTGTGCTGGCTGTCATACAGTGATTGCTCTGGGGCGGGGTCTCCGTTTGCTGGATGTCATGCAGTGATTTCTCTGGGGCAGGGTCTCTGTGTACTGGATGTCATACAGTGATTGCTCTGGGGCGGGGTCTCCGTGTGCTGGCTGTCATACAGTGATTGCTCTGGGGCGGGGTCTCCGTGTGCTGGATGTCATGCAGTGATTGCTCTGGGGCGGGGTCTCTGTGTGCTGATGTCATGCAGTGATTGCTCTGGGGCGGGGTCTCCGTGTGCTGGTGGTCATACAGTGAATTCTCTGGGGCGGGGTCTCCGTGTGCTGGATGTCATGCAGTGATTTCTCTGGGGCAGGGTCTGCTTGTGCTGGATGTCATGCAGTGATTGCTCTGGGGTGGGGTCTCCATGTGCTGGATGTCATGCAGTGATTTCTCTGGGGCAGGGTCTGCGTGTGCTGGATGTAATGCAGTGATTGCTCTGGGGCGGGGTCTCCGTGTGCTGGATGTCATGCAGTGATTTCTCTGGGGCGGGGACTCCATGTGCTGGATGTCATGCAGTGATTTCTCTGGGGCGGGGTCTCTGTGTGCTGGATGTCATGCAGTGATTTCTCTGGGGCGGGGTCTCCGTGTGCTGGATGTCATGCAGTGATTTCTCTGGCGCGGGGTCTGCGTGTGCTGGATTTAATGCAGTGATTGCTCTGGGGCGGGGTCTCCGTGTGCTGGATGTCATGCAGTGATTGCTCTGGGGCGGGGTCTGCGTGTGCTGGATGTCATGCAGTGATTTCTCTGGGGTGGGGTCTCTGTGTGCTGGTGGTCATACAGTGATTTCTCTGGGGCGGGGTCTCTCTGTGTGCTGGATGTCATGCAGTGATTTCTCTGGGGCGGGGTCTCTGTGTATTGGATGTCATGCAGTGATTTCTCTGGGGCGGGGTCTCTGTGTGTTGGATGTCATGCAGTGATTCCTCTGGGGTGGGGTCTCCGTGTGCTGGATGTCATGCAGTGATTTCTCTGGGGCGGGGTCTCTGTGTACTGGATGTCATACAGTGATTGCTCTGGGGCGGGGTCTCCGTGTGCTGGATGTCATGCAGTGATTGCTCTGGGGCGGGGTCTCTGTGTGCTGATGTCATGCAGTGATTGCTCTGGGGCGGGGTCTCCGTGTGCTGGATGTCATGCAGTGATTGCTCTGGGGCGGGGTCTCTGTGTGCTGGATGTCATGCAGTGATTACTCTGGGGCGGGGTCTCCGTGTGCTGTATGTCATGCAGTGATTGCTCTTAGGCGGGGTCTCTGTGTGCTGGATGTCATGCAGTGATTGCTCTGGGGCGGGGTCTCCGTGTGCTGGATGTCATGCAGTGATTTCTCTGGCGCGGGGTCTGCGTGTGCTGGATGTAATGCAGTGATTGCTCTGGGGCGGGGTCTCTGTGTCCTGGATGTCATACAGTGATTGCTCTGGGGCGGGGTCTCCGTGTGCTGGCTGTCATACAGTGATTGCTCTGGGGCGGGGTCTCCGTGTGCTGGATGTCATGCAGTGATTGCTCTGGGGCGGGGTCTCCGTGTGCTGATGTCATGCAGTGATTGCTCTGGGGCGGGGTCTCCGTGTGCTGGATGTCATGCAGTGATTGCTCTGGGGCGGGGTCTCCGTGTGCTGATGTCATGCAGTGATTTCTCTGGGGCGGGGTCTCCGTGTGCTGGATGTCATGCAGTGATTGCTCTGGGGCGGGGTCTCCGTGTGCTGATGTCATGCAGTGATTGCTCTGGGGCGGGGTCTCCGTGTGCTGGATGTCATGCAGTGATTGCTCTGGGGCGGGGTCTCTGTGTGCTGGATGTCATGCAGTGATTGCTCTGGGGCGGGGTCTCCGTGTGCTGATGTCATGCAGTGATTTCTCTGGGGCGGGGTCTCCGTGTGCTGGATGTCATGCAGTGATTGCTCTGGGGCGGGGTCTCCGTGTGCTGGATGTCATGCAGTGATTGCTCTGGGGCGGGGTCTCCGTGTGCTGATGTCATGCAGTGATTTCTCTGGGGCGGGGTCTCCGTGTGCTGTATGTCATGCAGTGATTGCTCTGGGGCGGGGTCTCTGTGTGCTGGATGTCATGCAGTGATTGCTCTGGGGCGGGGTCTCTGTGTACTGGATGTCATACAGTGATTGCTCTGGGGCGGGGTCTCCTTGTGCTGGCTGTCATACAGTGATTGCTCTGGGGCGGGGTCTCCGTGTGCTGGATGTCATGCAGTGATTGCTCTGGGGCGGGGTCTCTGTGTGCTGGATGTCATGCAGTGATTGCTCTGGGGCGGGGTCTCTGTGTGCTGATGTCATGCAGTGATTGCTCTGGGGCGGGGTCTCCGTGTGCTGTATGTCATGCAGTGATTGCTCTGGGGCGGGGTCTCTGTGTGCTGGATGTCATGCAGTGATTGCTCTGGGGCGGGGTCTCCGTGTGCTGGATGTCATGCAGTGATTGCTCTGGGGCGGGGTCTCTGTGTGCTGATGTCATGCAGTGATTTCTCTGGGGCGGGGTCTCCATGTGCTGATGTCATGCAGTGTTACCACCTATTAGGCTTTAATCTGTATCAACATTAAAAGGGCTTATATCTTTGGAATGGCTGAACAGATGTTGTCAAACAAAACATCAAAATGGCTTAGACCTGTGATATTATATAGAGAGCAATGTGTCCCCTCTATACAGTGATCCTATATAGACAGAGAGCTGCGGGATGTGACATCATTATAGCAGTATATTGTATCTCAGTACCTGGCGCCTTCTCCTCAGGTATATAAGAAGTCCGGCCATGAGTCCGGTGGAGATCACTGTGACGATTATTCTTAGGATGATATTGAATCTAAGTTTATATCCTAGAAGATAAGATAAGAAAGGTTGATATTACACGAGACACAATAAGTGATGGGAGAAGATGAATAAACGGGAGGGTTTGTTACAAATTACCCTGAATGTTCGGGGGTTTGTCACCCATCAATCACTACATTACTCCTTCAGGGTATAAGAGTAGGCTCAGGAGAGTCGGGGAAACAAACATTGACTCCGCACTCCTCTCGCTTCTCCTGGGCTCCCGCACGGGGTCCAGCTGTCCTTTGGAGTCATCCTCTAATCTCCTGGGTGACATAACAGGCGCCGGGGACCACCGAGCCCTCAGCTGCCCCCCTGGACCCACCATGTCACCTAGGAGGCTGGACAGTGAGGGAGCTCGGGGGAGACAAGGAAAGGTGAGTAGCAGAGTTTAGTAGTAGTGAGGTAGTGCTAGGAAATAATGGACCGGTGATGAACAAATAAATAAATGAAATAATTTTAAAAAAATAAAAATTCCTTCCATGTCTTTTAGAGAGAACCTTTCACCACCTTCACTAATTCAGGTTCTTAGTATCTGTTAATCTGGTCACAATTGGAATTTTCTCTCGAGCCCTCACCATTGTCCACAGAGCAACAAGTGCAGCTATCACAATTCCTAATGCACAAAATTGTCTGACCCCTGTATAAGCAATGCCGCCCCTGCTACCTCTTGTGTCACCCCCTCTACCTCATAGATTGTAAGCTCTTTTGAGCAGGGCCCTCAGTCCCATTGTGTGAAATGACGTTCTTTGTTATGTCTGTCTGTATCTGAACCCTATAAATTGTACAGTGCTGCGGAATATGTTGGCGCTATATAAATAAAATGTATTATTATTATTATTATTAGTTTTGGTGCCCGCTGTACTTTTTAACCTCTGTTATGTCAGATGGGCAGACATCTCCCCTCCCCCCACATCTGCTCCTGTCTGACACACAGAGCCTAAATACCATCTCAAATACCAAAACTAATAGCAGTGATTGCTCCGGAGTGGTGGGGGCTGGAGAAATAATCCAACGGTGCTGGAATTAGTGTAAATCTGTCAGTAAAAGATGGCTTGGTGGAGGCGTGAGATGCAATATCAGGAAGGTGAATGAGATAGTAACAAATCTTATGAAATGAATCTGCTGTATGGATTGTTACATTCATAACATCTCAAATTCTGCTACTTGTCCCCTTTCACTTAATGGAGAAGTAAAAATTTACCTAGAAGTCCAAAAAATGAATAATCATGTAAAATGGTGGAGGATATGTGAGTTATTATACTGTGGGGTCTCTATTGGCCCAATAGTGTATTAGGTGGAGGTCCAATGGGAGGTGATACAAACCAATCATTTCTACTCTCCTTCCCCGGCATTTTTTGGGCCCCTTGTGGTGTTTAATGCTCTCCTGGCGACATCATGCCCCTGGGGTCACTGCTGAGGCCTGTGATTGGGTCCTGGCGGTTACATGGGTACCTGAGACCAAGAGAGAGTTCCAGGCACTCCAGAAGAGGCCCAAAAGAGGTGGGGGAAGGGGAGTATAAATGTTTTACACCTCCTTGGACCTCTCTTGGGTTTGACGTGACCCTGCAGTATAATAATTTCCCTCCTGGTTCTATCCGAACTTGTTCAACCTAAAACAAACCAGGGAGCCGAGCCACCCGAACACAAAACTAAAGAAATCTTGGGGGGAACCCTCACCTGTAGTTATGTAGATAGGTAAAGGACCTACCTGTACGTTTACCCCTCAGTGTAATGTCTCCTGTCCAGGGGGTCCTCCAATGTTGGATGAGAGACCTCACAAGTCACCGACGTCCCATTAACCCCTGCTCTCCTGTATGTGCTGATCACCGACCACGTCCAGTCCGGGTCTTGCCGTTTTGTAGTGTTTATATCATGTGAATGTGGGGATCCAGGAGATCTCTGCAGGTGGATTCCCACCAATGGCTCCACACTCTGGAGATCCATCACTGGTCAGGGTTAGGTATGTAGATGGCTGAGCTGAAAGTGAATGAATAGTGATTTGTAGGTGACCAGTGGTAGTCACCAGAGACTCTTCTGCCTATGGCCGGATTCCATATTGGGACTCACTCCTGATCTGACATTTTTTCTCCCAGAAATATTTATTGTAACTTACAGATTATTGATGGGAATACAGGTCGAGATGTACCAACCTCAAGAGACTGGTTTCTGCAAATATTTGTGGGTTTGGTTATTTTTTTTTGGCCTGAACCTTAACTACTATTATTATACCCCAGGGTCTCTTCATACGGCTGAGGCCTGTGATTGGACCTCCAGGATCACATGGGGCATTCCAACATCATTGCATTGTTATAACCCACATGACCACTGAGGACCAGCTAAGGCCCCAATGGTCATTCACGGCCACTAACATCATTCAGGAGTTTAGAAGAGGCCAAAAGAGGATTCCAAGGCACCGCCGGATGCCACAAGACCAACAGCGCATGTTCTTACCTAATACTTGTAGTTCTGTGGATCTGAAGAATGTGCCCGCATCATTTACAACCTCACAGGTATACGTCCCCTCATCAGATATGTCCGTGTTACTGATAGTCAGCGATAAGTTGTCACTTCTCATCCTTGGACTGCAGTTGCTGTACGATGTCTTTGTCTTGTCTTCTCCGATCTTATATGATGTTATACAGGATGAATTAGATAAATGAAGTTTCCATGTGACATAAAGTAACGTGTCCCCGGGCTCGGCCTCACACTGCAGGACCACGGGCCGACCTCTCGGCACCATCACCACGTCTAGGTAGATAATAACATGAAAAATATCAACAATTAATGTTTTACCAACTAGATTTCATTAAAGTTTTAACACCCTACATAACACAAAAAGAAAAAACATCAAAAAGTAGCAGAAAGCTAAAGAAACAATGTAACAATGTGATAATCGCAATAACAAGGCCACAAGTGGTGGCTGAAGACACTGAGTCCACAATCCAGATCATGTAAAGACATAGAAAATATACAAAAGTCAAGACACGTAGACCGCCTGGACAAAGAAAGACACAGCAGGAGGGAATTGGGGAAGGGGAAAAATCAGGAGTAGGGTTGAGTGATCCAGATCGGAAAAGATCGAATTCCGATCCTGATCTTTTTTGTCGGGATCGAGGTCTCACGTTAGTTCCCACAATGCTTGGCCACTGGCCAATTATTGTGGGAAACAATGTTGTTAGCTTTTCCCAGAATAATTGGCCAGTAGACAAGTATTGTGGGAACTAACGTGAGACCTCGATCACAACAAAAAAGAACGGGATAGGAATCCGATCTTTTCCGATCCTGATCGCTCAACCCTAATCAGCAGGCATAAAAGAAAGCAATAGAGGGTATATAGAGCAAAGTGGACATGTCGGTGGTCCTTACAGAGTCATCTACCAGACTGGATGAAGTAAAGAACCCATAGATACCACATGACCTGGAAGGTCTCCATCCGAATATTCAACAGCACCATTAAATATTCAATGCCCAATATCAGACATTCTCATGTGACTCTAATGTGACCCCTGATGGCCCAATCGCAGAACTCAGCGGTGACCCCGGGCCCATGGCATCACCCAGGAGACCAAGAGAGAGTGCCGGACAACTCAAGGAGTAAGGGAAGGCGAGCACAGAAAATTCTGAAGGGTTCACAAAAATTCTTGTGCCACTGTATATACCTAACCTAATGACCCTGCTAACAAAACTAGAGGGACAAGTAGATCTGTAGAGACACTTACCCAATGATACGGGGCCTGGGAATAAGAGAACCAGACTGATCCCAAAACACGCTGATCCCAGAAGAGTCATTACTTTATTCTGTCACAAAAAGAAAACTGAAATCTAGAATATTTATTATATAATAAAACCTCCTGTTCAAAAATTTTCCATCTGTCATAGACTGGTTAATGGTTGAGTTACACACAAAAATATCAGATATCCGGCTCACAGCTCCTCACAGGTAGACATTGTCATCTCAGAAACTTTTTGAAATTTTTGGGTAAAACTTTATTCATTAACATTAGTTTATGAAGTGACAATGGCTGCGGTCGGCCATGAAGGGGGGGTAAGAGGCCGAGCAGGAGGAGTAAAGGATTAGGAAATATAACCTACTAGCTGGTACCAGCGACTTGGTCTGCGGTGATTGTAGCAGTGGGTGTATACAGGCGCGGGTAAGGTTTACGTAGTGTGTATAAGGGATGGGATATGAAATGTAACTTTGTATCTTGTTTTTGCTGTAATTCAGAGAATACGTGAGACTTTTGTGTTGCAGTTACTTTGTATTAGAGCCGCTATATATACGGTGTTGTGAGAAACTTTACATAGTGACTTTGGGACAGAAGTATTTGAAGTTAACCCTTTCCCGCCGATGGCATTTTTTGATTTTCGTTTTTGACTCCCCTCCTTCTAAACCCCATAACTTTTTTATTTATCCGCTCCCAGAGCCATATGAGGTCTTAATTTTTGCGGGACAAATTTTTCTTCATGATGCCATGATTAATTATTCTATGTAACGTACTGGGAAGCAGGGAAAAAATTCAAAATGGGGTGGATTTCAAGAAAAAATGCATTTCTGCGACTTTCTTACGGGCTTTGGTTTTACGGTGTTCACTGTGCAACCAAAATGACATGTCCCCTGTATTCTGTGTTTCGTTACGATTCCGGGGATACCAAATTTATATGGTTTTATTTACATTTTGACCCCTTAAAAACAAATCCAAAACTGTTAAAAAATTATTTTTTGAAAAGTCGCCATATTCCGACAGCCGTAACTTTTTTATACTTGCGTGTACGGGGATGTATATGGTGTCTTTTTTTGCGGGACCGGGTGTACTTTGTAGCTCTACCATTTTAAGGAAATGTTATTGCTTTGATCACTTTTTATTCAAATTTTTATCAGAATCAAAACAGTGAAAAAACAGCGGTTTGGCACTTTTGACCATTTTTCCCGCTACGGCGTTTACCGAACAGGAAAAATATTTGTATAGCTTTGTAGAGCGGGCGATTTCGGACGTGGGGATACCTAACATGTATGTGTTTCACAGTTTTTAACTACTTTTATATGTGTTCTAGGGAAAGGGGGGTGATTTGAATTTTTAATCCTTTTTTATTTCTTTTTATATTTTTTTTACTTTTTTTTAAACTTTTTTTTTGCATTTATTAGACCGCCTAGGGGTATTGACATGGGTGGGCGGTGTCGCGGATTGTCAGAGCGGTGGGGGTCGGCAAACATGGCTGCTCCGGAACGTTAAAGAGCGCCTCCTGGAGTATCGTTAAGGTGAGGGGCAAAGTGGTAAAGTATATGTATATGTGATTGTGTGGGGTTAGGGGCGAGGCTGCAGAGGGCAATAGGAATTTTGTGGCTTGCTATGGTCCAAAGTGTGTGAGATTGCAGAGATGGTGGTGTGAGTTTGGGGTTTGTGGGGGTCCTGGGAAAAACGTATGTGCGCTATTGTGACGAAAAGTAGCCTATTGCGCAATGGGGTGTAGTAACTATGTTTGTGGAAACTTTCAGCCAAATTGGTTGAGCGGGTTTTGCGTGATTGAGGAACAAACATCCGAACACACAAACCCACAAACATCCAAACTCACAAACTTTCACATTTATAATATTAATAGGATAAAGGAAGCTGTGATGGCAAAGACCAGCGATGGGAAAACTGCAACAAAAACGAAATGTAACTACACTGAGAATTTATCATGTAACAAAGTAACAAACATTGGGGGTGAGAGGTGACAACCCAAACATTGTGCTTTACCCTTACTAACAAAAAAACTACTTTAAAGTTCTTTTACTTTATTCTGACGATATTTTGCATATTTTTCACACAAGAAAATTTCAATTTTGTTGACGTTTTGTTAAATTTATAAATTAATAAAAAATTACAATGTTACTATTTTGTTCATTGATCTCCCTTTATCTGTCGCGTGACCCAAAACTGGAGATTGATATTTCCACAAATGTTTTCTTTTAAAAAATTGACATGGGGTGTTGGTACAATTTAAGGGTTAAAATTCCCTTCTCTTAAAAAGTGTTTCTAGGTATTGGACTCGCCCGCCCCTGCCCCCCTTACCTCTGGATACAACGCCCAGGACGATAGTAGAGGCTGCCTGCACTGTGCCCAAGAATAGTCAGAGTAAGATGAAGCCATTTGTAAGTATCCGCTCAGCAGAACTTCCTGACCAGCTCAGAGTCATAGAAATGTGGTCAGGAGCTGGTCACTCACAAAATCTAATGTAGTCCAGCTTCAGGTTCTCAAAGTAAACCACAGACGTGCAAGAAAACACCTGCAAAAACCTTCACATATAAGAGAATTTCTATATTGCTTATTGAATTCAGGTAGATAACAAAACCCCAGCCCTGCAGATAGATAGGTTACTGTCACCAGACCCAGTATATCACCCCAGCCCTGCAGATAGATAGGTTACTGTCACCAGAACCAGCATATCACCCCAGCCCTGCAGATAGATAGGTTACTGTCACCAGACCCAGCATATCACCCCAGCCCTGCAGATAGAAAGGTTACTGTCACCAGACCCAGCATATCACCCCAGCCCTGCAGATAGATAGGTTACTGTCACCAGACCCAGCATATCACCCCAGTCCTGCAGATAGATAGGTTACTGTCACCAGAACCCGCATATCACCCCAGCCCTGCAGATAGATAGGTTACTGTCACCAGAACCAGCATATCACCCCAGCCCTGCAGATAGATAGGTTACTGTCACCAGAACCCACATATCACCCCAGCCCTGCAGATAGATAGGTTACTGTCACCAGAACCAGCATATCACCCCAGTCCTGCAGATAGATAGGTTACTGTCACCAGAACCAGTATATCACCCCAGCCCTGCAGATAGATAGGTTACTGTCACCAGACCCAGCATATCACCCCAGCCCTGCAGATAGATAGGTTACTGTCACCAGAACCAGCATATCACCCCAGCCCTGCAGATAGATAGGTTACTGTCACCAGAACCCGCATATCACCCCAGCCCTGCAGATAGATAGGTTACTGTCACCAGAACCAGCATATCACCCCAGTCCTGCAGATAGATAGGTTACTGTCACCAGACCCAGCATATCACCCCAGTCCTGCAGATAGATAGGTTACTGTCACCAGACCCAGCATATCACCCCAGCCCTGCAGATAGATAGGTTACTGTCACCAGACCCAGCATATCACCCCAGCCCTGCAGATAGATAGGTTACTGTCACCAGACCCAGCATATCACCCCAGCCCTGCAGATAGATAGGTTACAGTCACCAGACCCAGCATATCACCCCAGCCCTGCAGATAGATAGGTTACTGTCACCAGAACCAGCATATCACCCCAGCCCTGCAGATAGATAGGTTACTGTGACCAGAACCAGCATATCACCCCAGCCCTGCAGATAGATAGGTTACTGTCACCAGAACCCGCATATCACCCCAGTCCTGCAGATAGATAGGTTACTGTCACCAGAACCAGCATATCACCCCAGCCCTGCAGATAGATAGGTTACTGTCACCAGAACCAGCATATCACCCCAGCCCTGCAGATAGATAGGTTACTGTCACCAGAACCAGCATATCCCCCAGCCCTGCAGATAGATAGGTTACTGTCACCAGCACCAGCATATCACCCCAGTCCTGCAGATAGATAGGTTACTGTCACCAGAACCCGCATATCACCCCAGCCCTGCAGATAGATAGGTTACTGTCACCAGAACCAGCATATCACCCCAGTTCTGCAGATAGATAGGTTACTGTCACCAGAACCAGTATATCACCCCAGCCCTGCAGATAGATAGGTTACTGTCACCAGAACCAGCATATCACCCCAGCCCTGCAGATAGATAGGTTACTGTCACCAGAACCCACATATCACCCCAGCCCTGCAGATAGATAGGTTACTGTCACCAGAACCAGCATATCACCCCAGTCCTGCAGATAGATAGGTTACTGTCACCAGACCCAGCATATCACCCCAGTCCTGCAGATAGAAAGGTTACTGTCACCAGAACCAGCATATCACCTCAGCCCTGCAGATAGATAGGTTACTGTCACCAGAACCCGCATATCACCCCAGCCCTGCAGATAGATAGGTTACTGTCACCAGAACCAGCATATCACCCCAGTCCTGCAGATAGATAGGTTACTGTCACCAGAACCAGTATATCACCCCAGCCCTGCAGATAGAAAGGTTACTGTCACCAGACCCAGCATATCACCCCAGCCCTGCAGATAGATAGGTTACTGTCACCAGACCCAGCATATCACCCCAGTCCTGCAGATAGATAGGTTACTGTCACCAGAACCCGCATATCACCCCAGCCCTGCAGATAGATAGGTTACTGTCACCAGAACCCGCATATCACCCCAGCCCTGCAGATAGATAGGTTACTGTCACCAGAACCAGCATATCACCCCAGTCCTGCAGATAGATAGGTTACTGTCACCAGAACCAGTATATCACCCCAGCCCTGCAGATAGATAGGTTACTGTCACCAGACCCAGCATATCACCCCAGCCCTGCAGATAGATAGGTTACTGTCACCAGAACCAGCATATCACCCCAGCCCTGCAGATAGATAGGTTACTGTCACCAGAACCCAGCATATCACCCCAGCCCTGCAGATAGATAGGTTACTGTCACCAGAACCAGCATATCACCCCAGCCCTGCAGATAGATAGGTTACTGTCACCAGAACCAGCATATCACCCCAGCCCTGCAGATAGATAGGTTACTGTCACCAGAACCAGCATATCCCCCCAGCCCTGCAGATAGATAGGTTACTGTCACCAGCACCAGCATATCACCCCAGTCCTGCAGATAGATAGGTTACTGTCACCAGAACCCGCATATCACCCCAGCCCTGCAGATAGATAGGTTACTGTCACCAGAACCAGCATATCACCCCAGTCCTGCAGATAGATAGGTTACTGTCACCAGAACCAGTATATCACCCCAGCCCTGCAGATAGATAGGTTACTGTCACCAGACCCAGCATATCACCCCAGCCCTGCAGATAGATAGGTTACTGTCACCAGAACCAGCATATCACCCCAGCCCTGCAGATAGATAGGTTACTGTCACCAGAACCCGCATATCACCCCAGCCCTGCAGATAGATAGGTTACTGTCACCAGAACCAGCATATCACCCCAGTCCTGCAGATAGATAGGTTACTGTCACCAGACCCAGCATATCACCCCAGTCCTGCAGATAGAAAGGTTACTGTCACCAGAACCAGCATATCACCTCAGCCCTGCAGATAGATAGATTACTGTCACCAGAACCCGCATATCACCCCAGCCCTGCAGATAGATAGGTTACTGTCACCAGAACCAGCATATCACCCCAGTCCTGCAGATAGATAGGTTACTGTCACCAGACCCAGCATATCACCCCAGTCCTGCAGATAGATAGGTTACTGTCACCAGAACCAGCATATCACCCCAGCCCTGCAGATAGATAGGTTACTGTCACCAGAACCAGCATATCACCCCAGTCCTGCAGATAGATAGGTTACTGTCACCAGACCCAGCATATCACCCCAGTCCTGCAGATAGATAGGTTACTGTCACCAGACCCAGCATATCACCCCAGCCCTGCAGATAGATAGGTTACTGTCACCAGAACCAGCATATCACCCCAGCACTGCAGATAGATAGGTTACTGTCACCAGACTCAGCATATCACCCCAGCCCTGCAGATAGGTTACTGTCACCAGACCCCAGCATATCACCCCAGTCCTGCAGATAGATAGGTTACTGACACCAGAACCAGAATATCTCCCCAGTCCTGCAGATAGATAGGTTACTGTCACCAGAACCAGCATATCATCCCAGCCCTGCAGATAGATAGGTTACTGTCACCAGAACCAGCATATCACCCCAGTCCTGCAGATAGATAGGTTACTGTCACCAGTACCAACATATCACCCCAGCTTTGCAGATAGATAGGTTACTGTCACCAGACCCAGCATATCACCCCAGCCCTGCAGATAGATAGGTTACTGTCACCAGAACCAGCATATCATCCCAGCCCTGCAGATAGATAGGTTACTGTCACCAGAACCAGCATATCACCCCAGTCCTGCAGATAGATAGGTTACTGTCACCAGTACCAACATATCACCCCAGCTTTGCAGATAGATAGGTTACTGTCACCAGAACCAGCATATCACCCCAGTCCTGCAGATAGATAGGTTACTGTCACCAGTACCAACATATCACCCCAGCTTTGCAGATAGATAGGTTACTGTCACCAGACCCAGCATATCACCCCAGCCCTGCAGATAGATAGGTTACTGTCACCAGACCCAGTATATCACCCCAGCCCTTCAGATAGATAGGTTACTGTCACCAGACCCAGCATATCACCCCAGCCCTGCAGATAGATAGGTTACTGTCACCACAACCAGCATATCACCCCAGCCCTGCAGATAGATAGGTTACTGTCACCAGACCCAGCATATCACCCCAGCCCTGCAGATAGATAGGTTACTGTCACCAGAACCAGTATATCACCCCAGCCCTGCAGATAGATAGGTTACTGTCACCAGAACCAGTATATCACCCCAGCCCTGCAGATAGATAGGTTACTGTCACCAGAACCAGCATATCACCCCAGCCCTGCAGATAGATAGGTTACTGTCACCAGACCCAGCATATCACCCCAGTCCTGCAGATAGATAGGTTACTGTCACCAGAACCAGCATATAACCCCAGCCCTACAGATAGATAGGTTACTGTCACCAGAACCAGCATATCACCCCAGCCCTGCAGATAGATAGGTTACTGTCACCAGAACCAGCATATCACCCCAGTCCTGCAGATAGATAGGTTACTGTCACCAGAACCAGCATATCACCCCAGTCCTGCAGATAGATAGGTTACTGTCACCAGAACCAGCATATCACCCCAGCCCTGCAGATAGATAGGTTACTGTCACCAGAACCAGCATATCACCCCAGCCCTGCAGATAGATAGGTTACTGTCCCCAGAACCTGCATATCACCCCAGCCCTGCAGATAGATAGGTTACTGTCCCAGAACCAGCATATCACCCCAGCCCTGCAGATTGATAGGTTACTGTCACCAGACCCAGCATATCACCCCAGCCCTGCAGATAGATAGGTTACTGTCACCACAACCAGCATATCACCCCAGCCCTGCAGATTGATAGGTTACTGTCACCAGACCCAGCATATCACCCCAGCCCTGCAGATAGATAGGTTACTGTCACCACAACCAGCATATCACCCCAGTCCTGCAGATAGATAGGTTACTGTCACCAGAACCAGCATATCACCCCAGCCCTGCAGATAGATAGGTTACTGTCCCCAGAACCTGCATATCACCCCAGCCCTGCAGATAGATAGGTTACTGTCCCCAGAACCAGCATATCACCCCAGCCCTGCAGATAGATAGGTTACTGTCCCCAGAACCAGCATATCACCCCAGCCCTGCAGATAGATAGGTTACTGTCACCAGACCCAGCATATCACCCCAGCCCTGCAGATAGATAGGTTACTGTCACCAGACCCAGCATATCACCCCTAGCCCTGCAGATAGATAGGTTACTGTCACCAGAACCAGCATATCACCCCAGTCCTGCAGATAGATAGGTTACTGTCACCAGACCCAGCATATCACCCCAGCCCTGCAGATAGATAGGTTACTGTCCCCAGAACCAGCATATCACCCCAGCCCTGCAGATAGATAGGTTAGCGAGCCTTCACACGATGTAGCGCTGATTCAGAATGAGCGCGGTAAAAAGCAGCTCTTATTGAGTTGAATGGGAGCCGGCATACGTGCGCTCCCCATTGAAATCAATGGGAGGCTTTTTTCCCTATGCTTTCAATGTATTACGCACATATGCCAGCTCCCATTCAACTCAATAAGAGCTGCTTTTTACGCGCTCATTCTGAACGTCTTTTTACGATTAGAATGAGCGCAGCGTTACATCGTGTGAAGGCTCCGTACAAACCATCCTCAGGTTATTATTATTCACTGACAGGTATACAGAGACTGTAAGAAATGAGGGTCTGCCATTGTGTATTTACGTAGGGCCAAGTGTCCCAGAATCCACACGACCCACATCTTGGGATCTGCTATAATATTGTGACACAGAAATGACAACCAACAACTAGAAACAGTTGTCTATGCTCAACATGTAATGTGAACAGGGGCAAAGGTGTCACTGAGTGATCAATGTGGGGCCTCCGCTTAAAGGGATTTTCCAGAACGTTTTATGTGAAGTCTTATCCTTGATAGGTCACCACTGGAGGTTCCAGATACAGATACTATCCTATACTGTAGCTAATCTTCCTGTGGAGTCAGAGCATGTAATAAGAACTGCCTTGTATTTCTCTATGACGTGGATTCGGTTCTGCACGTGGGAATGTTTTGTGCCGTTTGGACTATGGTGACATTTCCCATTGGTGACAGCAGAAGGCGAAGAGTAAGAGGATTCGCGGATACTGAAAAGGAAATCACAAGGGAAATAAAACTGCTGGAAATGCCAGAACACCCAGGTCTATAGCAGAAGGCGGGCAGGTTCACTCCTAGGAATTCAAAGCTGATTTTGATGCTGAATTTGGAGAATTGAGGTCCATTCACACGGAGGAATTTGGTGTGGAATTTCAGCGCTGAAAAAAAAGCTTCCCTTTGACTTCAATGGGCCTCCTTTTTCCACTAGTGAAAGGACCCCAAGTGTCGCTGAACTTTACCTACTGGGCAGCGCCAAATTCCAAATTCTGGAAAAATATTTTGAGAAATTCAGAGTCAAAAAAGCAGAGTCGTCTGGTCATTCAAAAACTTAAAAGAAATGTTACAGAGCATCAAAAACATTCCAACTCCAAAAACATCCTGAAGGTGGCAGCAGCGAGCTGTAGACGATGAAAGACGTAGGAAAGGCAGAAAGTGACGACTCAACATTAAATCTGCAAGGGTCAAGCCAGAAAACAAAAAACGATCGCCCTAAAAGTGAATGAGAAGCGGCAAATGTTCTGCTGATTATTATTTTAGTTATTTGCAGAGATATTATTGACCGCAGGGACCCGACATCGCCAGGAGATCACTGGACACCGTGAGGGGCCAAAAAGAGGCGATGAAAGGTGAGTATGAAGGGTTATTTATTCTTACACCACCTCTGGGCCTCCACCTACAATACTCCGGGGTCTGAAGACACCGCACTGTATATTACTGTCACAGAGGACATTTGAATTCATCCATTAAAAACCCAACAATTTGGTGAAACCTGTCTTGACTTGGTTTGGATATTATGACGTTTGTGCACGGCACATGTTGCTGTGTCATCTTTAGGGCCGGCCAAGCAGATGAATAGAGATGAAGGAAACCTATTCGTAGTAACATCGTCTTGCTACAAAGTTTTGTAAAATTTGGGTTTGGCCAAACTCAACATTTGTGGGGTTCACCAATCGTGAATCGTTATTGTACTATGGGGGGGTCTTTAGACCTCATAATATAGTAAGCAGAGGCCCAGAGTAGGGAGGAGATGAAGGAGGGGAGGAGGAAGAGGAGGGGGAGGAGGAAAAAGAGGAGGAGGAAGAGGAGGAGGGGGAAGAGGAGGAGGAGGAGGAGGAGGGGGAGGGAGGAGGAAAAAGAGGAGGAGGGGGAAGAGGAGGAAGAGGAGGGGGAGGAGGAAAAAGAGGAGGAGGAAGAGGAGGAGGGGGAAGAGGAGGAGGAGGAGGGGGAGGGAGGAGGAAAAAGAGGAGGAGGGGGAAGAGGAGGGGGAGGAGGAGGAGGAGGAAGAGGGGGAGGAGGAGGGAGGAGGAAGAGGAGGGGGAGGAGGAAAAAGAGGAGGAGGAAGAGGAGGAGGGGGAAGAGGAGGAGGAGGAGGAGGAGGGGGAGGGGGAGGGAGGAGGAAAAAGAGGAGGAGGGGGAAGAGGAGGGGGAGGAGGAGGAAGAGGGGGAGGAGGAGGGAGGAGGGGGAGGAGGAAGTGGAGGAGGAGGAAGAAGAGGAGGAGGAGGAAGAGGAGGAGGGGGATGAGGAGGGGAGGAGGAGGAGGAGGAGGAGGGAGGAGGAAGAGGAGGGGGAGGAGGAAGTGGAGGAGGAGGAAGAAGAGGAGGAGGGGGAGGAGGAAGAGGAGGAGGAGGAAGAGGAGGAGGAGGGGGAGGAGGAGGAAGAGGAGGAGGAGGAAGAGGAGGAAGAGGAAGAGGAGGAGGAAGAAGAGGAGGAGGGGGAGGAGGAGGAGGGGAGGAGGAGGAAGAAGAGGAGGAGGAGGAAGAGGAGGAGGGGGAGGAGGAGGGGAGGAGGAGGAGGAGGGAGGAGGAAGAGGAGGGGGAGGAGGAAGTGGAGGAGGAGGAAGAAGAGGAGGAGGGGGAGGAGGAAGAGGAGGAGGAGGAAGAGGAGGAGGAGGGGGAGGAGGAGGAAGAGGAGGAGGAGGAAGAGGAGGAAGAGGAGGAAGAGGAAGAGGAGGAGGAGGAAGAGGAGGAGGAGGGGGAGGAGGAGGAAGAGGAGGGGGAGGAGGAAGTGGAGGAGGAGGAAGAAGAGGAGGAGGGGGAGGAGGAGGAAGAGGGGAAGAGGAGGGAGGAGGAAGAGGAGGGGGAGGAGGAAGTGGAGGAGGAGGAAGAAGAGGAGGAGGAGGAAGAGGAGGAGGAGGAGGAGGAGGAGGGGAGGAGGGGAGAAGGAGGAGGAAGAGGAGGAGGGAGGAGGAAGAGGAGGGGGAGGAGGAAGTGGAGGAGGAGGAAGAAGAGGAGGAGGGGAGGAGGAGGAGGAAGAGGAGGAGGAGGAAAAAGAGGAGGAAGAGGAGGGGGAGGAGGAGGAAGAGGAGGATGAGGGGGAGGAGGAGGAGGAGGAAGAGGAGGAGGGAGGAGGAAAAGGAGGGGGAGGAGGAAGTGGAGAAGGAGGAAGAAGAGGAGGAGGAGGGGAGGAGGAGGAGGAAGAGGAGGAGGAGGAAGAGGAGGAGGGGAGGAGGAGGATTTGGAGATGAGCTGTGTCCATTCCTTGCTGTGGTGAATACTGTGAAATACTCAAAAACTGAAATATTTCCACATATTTTTGGATGGTCGTGTGATGTTGGCCTTCCTGTCATACTCCAGCCTGTGCCACCTATCTGTGGACTTGATGCCCCTTTACCGCTCTCTGGATACCTCACTGGTGCAGTATGTTGGCACCCTGCCAGGTTTATGTAGAACATGACTGAACATTTGGGAATTTCCTTTCCTACAAGGAAGAAACAATTAATATTTTTGAATGTCCTGGAATTTCCTGGAAGACTCTGCAAGGCGAGGAGCTGCACCTGCCCGTTCCCTGTATGGGAATCTTCAGATGGCGATGGGGATTTTCTCATGTGATTCTTAGATGAGCCAACCCATAATTCTCCTCAATATGTTCATGACAACAACATTGTATCCCTGATAATGACATGTAATAAATGTGTCCACGCCTCGTATTCCCAAAATGTTTTTCCCATGAATTTTTTTTGGTGGCTTCAAATGGGGAATTTGTGACTCCTCTGTTAAGACGCACAACTATGTACACGGTCACCTTAGACATCTAACGTCTTGTGAAGCTAAGAAGCCTGTGATGACCCTTATGTGCCCCATCACCCATTCTGCACCTCACTAGCCCCATTGTATGAATGTGAGTAGAGTATAATCCGTCATTGTAGTGTGTGGGCGTGTGACGGACTGATGCTGAGGCTGAAGCCCCTTCCAAAAACCATCGAGCCCTTTATTAAGTATGACATACAAAAGGCTGTCCTAATATACCTGGCCCACTACCATGACAGGCTGCAATGCATAACACGGCCACTAGGTGGCCACACAGATATATATATATATATATATATATATATATATATATATATATATATATATATATATATAGTATAGCACGTGACTCTGTGATGTAATATCATGAAATAATCCAGATGTCATTCTGTAGGGATTTTCTATAGTGCTGTTTTGTGACTATCGGAGCAGGATTGTGCGGTCACATGACAAACTCCTAGCCAATGAAACACAATCCTTGTCATCACAACAAGATGAGATGTCGCTGATCGTCTGCATATCTAGTGCGCTATAGCTTGTGTTTGTTCCGTCTCTCCACATATCAGCAGTTAATTGGTTAACGAGAGGAATTTATTATTTCATAGTTGTACATGGAAATGAATAATAAGAATAATCTTAACTTTGGGAAAAGTCGGGGATTTTTATTTTAGCAGGAACATGTTACTAATATTTAGCAAAACTTAGGTGCATTCACATCAGATATTGGGTGCGAACATCACCGACAAAGCTGCTGGAGTCTTATCTACACCTGTTGTCTTATCTACAGCCGGCTATGACTGTCACACTACGTGAGCGACTCTTAGCTACAGTATAATCAGTCCAGATAGCTAAGAGAGACCCCTATGGATGAAGGGCCAATGGGCCCCTGGTTGTGGAATACATCACCCCTCCCCCCTCCCTTGTTCCAGTGACCCATATACAAGTGCTATAAGTCCTCCTTGGTAGAGAAGGGTTAATTGTCAGCGACTCCAGAGATGTCTATTCCTTATCACAAATACATCTGCCTTGAGTAGAGCGAAATCAATACAACTGCGTCCTGGGATTTGGCTTTTGCTTATTTGAATTGATTTTAAATTTTTTTGTGCCAATAACATTTCTATCAGTTTTGAGTTGAGCGTCTCATATATCTCTCTATATGAATTCTTGTCCGTCTGTCTGTTCTCTAATGCAAACCAAACGACCGGACCGATCTTCACCAAATTTGGTACAGAGATACTTCAGGTATCCGGGAAGGTTTATGATAGACTCCAACTCGCTCGGACGTACCGTTGCTGAGATACAGCATTCCAAACACAGTGCCCCCCCCCTTAGCCAATACAAACCTGCAAGTCTTTCACTCATATTCCAACTGCAATACACACGGTCACTCCACATGCACAATACAACACTGATATCCAAACTGAGATACACGCATCAGAGGATTAGATACACAGATCAGCACACAGTATCACACGCCAGAGAATTACATACACGTCTCAGCACACAGTCCCACACACCAGAGGATTAAATACGCGCTTCTGCACACAGTTCCACACACTGAAGGATTTGATACGTGCATCTGCACACGGTTTCACATGCCGAAGGATTAGATACAGGCGTCTACACACTCCAGAGGATTAGATACACGCGTCTGCACAGTGTACCACATGCCGTAGGATTAGATACACACGTCTACACACAGTTCCACACTCCAGAGGATTAGATACATGCGTCTGCACACAGTACCACATGCAGTAGGATTAGATACACGCCTCTTTACACAATACCACACAGGGGAGGATTAGATACGTGTGTGTGCACACAGTACCACACTTTGGAGGATTAAATTCATGCCTCTGCACACAGTACCACAAGCCAGAGAATTAGATACGCGTCTCCGCACACAGTATCACACGGGGGGATTAGATACGCGCGTCTGCACACAGTACCACACGGGAGAGGATTAGATACGTGCGTCTACACACAGTACCACAGCCATAGAATTAGATACGCAAATCTGCACACAGTACCACATGCCGGGGGATTAGATACGTGCCTCTTCACACAATACCACACAGGGGAGGATTAGATACACGCGTCTTCACACAATTGTACACGCCATAGGATTAGATACACGCGTCTGCACACAGCACCACATGCCGTAGGATTAGATACGCGCGTCTACGCACAGTACCACATGCTGTAGAATTAGATACACGGGTATGCACACAGTCTCACACACCAGAAGATTAGATACGCACTTCTGTACACAGTTCCACACCCAAATCAATAGTGGATAGTTCAACCACACCAATGAGGATAGATTAGAAGTAAACTTTTAATTTCTCCTCATTGGTGGGGTTCATAAATTTTGTGAATTCTATGGGCTAGAAATGAAAATCTAGGCCAGTGAGACGGTGATGTACATTTCAGATATAGAATCAGTTTTCTAGGATGTTGATTCTGCCACCTCCAACCCATTATCTACCAAAGTGGGGCTAACAGTGTATACAACATGCAGACAAGCCCAAAAAATTGCAAAAATTTACTTTGTGACTATTTGAAGACAAAAAAAACCCCGTAGTTTTACTAATAAATATGGCCTGCTGTCAGACTGTCCTCTAACTCCTTCATCCCTGGCTCAGCTTGGTTATTGAGAGAGAAGATGCCCCAGGACGGACGATCCATTCAGAGCGGTGTATTACATGCTGATCTCGATGTCCCCGCACCAGAAGAGGACGTGCTTAATCCATGGCAAGGTGCACAAGTGTGCTGGGAACATCCTCCGAGAGTCCTTACCCGCAGGCACAAATGATAAGTTATCTGACATGACCGATGGCCCTACCCAATCCCCACCCCTGTCCTGCCCACTTTTAGAAAATGAAAAATTTCATTTGTGACAACTTTAATCACATTTGGCTATAACAAAGCTCTTAAGCCAGTGGTGTGAAACTTTTTTAATACCAAAGAAGTGGAGTCCTAGAGCCGACCCCACAGGGCTTTGTATAGACAGAGCCTGTTGGGCTTCCATGCTGTCTGTTGTGCGGTCAACATTGAATTGCTGACAGGTTCCTTTTCAAGGACTATTTTTGTTTTGTGGTTTTGTTCTTGTTTTTCCCCATAAAATAGGAACTAGTACAACAGAGGACTTGACAACTTGACTATACACATACTGCACCTTCACCACCTATATCAGTATATGGAAGCACAAAAAATACCTATTAGGAGCAAAAAATGTCAAGAAATGTTTTTGGTTTTTTTTCTACTCAATGTTACCAACGCTCCAGTTTGCTCTTTTTTTTTTTTTTTTTTTTTTTTATTTCAAAGATATACAAAAATTAAAGTCGAAATAAATTAAATAAAAATAGGAAAACGGTCAATCATGGATATAAAAAAGTTACAAAAACAAAAAAAGCCCCCACAGCCCCAAGCCTAAATAGCAAATTACCAAACAAATCTTATGTATACACACACAGTACACAGTACTAATACTAACACTAGGCCAGAATTTTTGTCTACAAAAAACACTGGCTATACATTCAGTGGGTACAAAGTAGTTGTCAGAGCTGTAGCATTGTTACATAGTCGTCACTTTTTAGATGATGGGAATTCTTTTGGATACTGCCATGCAACCAAATCCAATATTACAGGGTTACTCCAATGAGAAAAATATCAGGCACGGAAAAGTGACACTCAAAGGGCTTCCAAGCTCGGTCTTTATAAAAGACTGTGAAATTTTTGGTTTCTCTTTGATCGGACGCGTCTTCATTCCATCTTTAAAACATCGACTGTTTCATAAGCATAAAAGCTAGAACCATCATGTGGCAGGTCATGGAAGCGAAGCCGATGTGAAGACCAAAATCCAACCGGGCTCCAGTGATGAACGTCTTCGGTGAAAGAACTTGGTCAGTAAGTTTTCAACTACAAATGGTGTATGAAAAAAAACTGGATAATTCCAGGGACCCCTTGGGAGAATGAATGACAATATCAAGGAGATAAGAGGAGTCAGTTTTATACCTCCTGGTGTTGTCAATGGGGAGTTTTTGAAAAGAACTGGAAAAAAAGTTGGGTCAAGGAACATTGTCTTCACCGAGGAATGATGTATTCTCCTCTCTGAGGGAAAAGCAGAGGACAAAATAAGGTATTCAACTTCACAAAACAATCTGAATTACAAAAAAAAAGTACAAAAAGGGACAAAATTCTATGAAGTTGTTTAAAGAGGAACTTCTACCATCTCCGTCAACTCCAACTTTAGTCCCCACCATTGAGTAATCGATGCGGTTAGTTTCATCACCCAATGTGTTTATTAAGCTCTTACCCGGCAGGTGGGCAGTCCCGGGGTTCTCTGATCCAGAAGAGGACCACCTACCTTTTTAGCATATTGGGTGTTGAAATTAAAAAGACTCATTGCTTAGGACGAGTGGGGACTAAAAGAGGTGCAGCAGTTGCCAGATGTAGTAGAGAAACACTTTTTGAAGTCTAGAACAAGTTGGAGTTGGTGGAGGGGTGAAATGTCCTCTCTAAAGGGGTCTAGAATTAAAAAAAAAAATGGGATCCAAGAGAGTCTGATCCCGTCTTCAGCACCATAATCTATTGACCTAAAGAAACCTCCTGCTCTGGAGGACCCACAGTCTATAATACTTCATATTGCTTGGGTCCGTATAAAACATATACACTTACTACAGGATTACCCCTCACATCACAGATGATCCCATGGATGACCAACTGGGAGACATCAAGTGATCAGTGGACCATTATGGCGCCCCCTAACAAAAATAAATGGTGTGAGGTGGAAATCCCCTTATAAGATAATCTTTCACCACTTCCACTAGTTCTATGTCTTTGTTTTCTTCAATAACCCCTGCTTCAATGATTTTGGTGCAGTTGGGATTTTTTTTCTCTAGCCCCCACCATTCCTGAGCAATCATTGCTGTTACTTTATGCACAATTATGCTCTGCTGTCAGGTGGGCGGTCCTTGTTTTTGTTCTCCAGGCCTGGCCACCCCCCTGACAGTAGAGGGCATCACTGTGCTGAAACTAACGCCAATGATTGCTCAAGAATGGTGGGGACCAGACCAGAATCCTTGGAATGTGTCCAGTTCATCTTTGCTACATCTGTATCTATATCTGTAGGTCACTTCCTGTTATATACATTGTATACATTATATACATACGAGGGTTTGGGGTCCTTGACGGTCTCCATGTTGTGGTTTTGCGATGATCCTGCCAAAAACAATAATGAACCATTCAGATCTTTATCGGTTTTACCGTTGAGTTACTTGACAACATTCACATTCTCTTTGCACTGAAATGATTTCATGGATGGACAAACCCGTCTATAGGTGAAGGAACCCCAATAAGTCTCTGTTCTGTGCTGAATCACCGGAGACACTACGGGGGATTCTTAAGGTTACACACGGAGAGGGCATTAGAGTGATGGGGGCAAATTACTAGCATTATTACTAATGGGGGAGCACTATCACTAATGGGGAGCACTATTACTAATGGGGAGCACTATCACTAATGGGGAGCTATTACTAATGGGGAGCACTATCACTAATGGGGAGCTATTACTAATGGGGAGCTATTACTAATGGGGAGCACTATCACTAATGGGGAGCTATTACTAATGGGGAGCACTATTACTAATGGGGAGCACTATCACTAATGGGGAGCTATTACTAATGGGGAGCTATTACTAATGGGGAGCACTATCACTAATGGGGAGCTATTACTAATGGGGAGCTATTACTAATGGGGAGCACTATCACTAATGGGGAGCACTATTACTAATGAGGAGCACTATCACTAATGGGGAGCTATTACTAATGGGGAGCACTATCACTAATGGGGGAGCACTATTACTAATGGGGAGCACTATCACTAATGGGGAGCACTATTACTAATGGGGAGCACTATCACTAATGGGGAGCACTATCACTAATGGGGAGCACTATCACTAATGGGGAACTATTACTAATGGGGAGCTATTACTAATGGGGAGCACTATCACTAATGGGGGAGCACTATTACTAATGAGGAGCACTATCACTAATGGGGAGCACTATTACTAATGGGGGAGCACTATCACTAATGGGGAGCACTATTACTAATGGGGGAGCACTATCACTAATGGGGAGCACTATCACTAATGGGGAGCACTATTACTAATGGGGGAGCACTATCACTAATGGGGAGCACTATTACTAATGGAGAGCACTATCACTAATGGGGAGCACTATTACTAATGGGGAGCACTATCACTAATGGGGAGCACTATCACTAATGGGGAGCACTATTACTAATGGGGAGCACTATTACTAATGGGGAGCACTATCACTAATGGGGAGCACTATCACTAATGGGGAGCACTATTACTAATGGGGAGCTCTATTACTAATGGGGAGCTATTACTAATGGGGAGCTATTACTAATGAGGAGCACTATCACTAATGGGGAGCACTATTACTAATGGGGAGCACTATCACTAATGGGGAGCACTATCACTAATGGGGAGCTATTACTAATGGGGAGCACTATCACTAATGGGGAGCACTATCACTAATGGGGAGCACTATTACTAATGGGGGAGCACTATCACTAATGGGGAGCACTATTACTAATGGGGAGCACTATTACTAATGGGGGAGCACTATCACTAATGGGAAGCACTATCACTAATGGGGAGCACTATCACTAATGGGGAGCACTATCACTAATGGGGAGCACTATTACTAATGGGGGAGCACTATCACTAATGGGGAGCACTATTACTAATGGGGAGCACTATTACTAATGGGGAGCACTATTACTAATGGGGGAGCACTATCACTAATGGGGAGCACTATTACTAATGGGGAGCACTATCACTAATGGGGAGCACTATTACTAATGGGGAGCACTATTACTAATGGGGGAGCACTATCACTAATGGGAAGCACTATCACTAATGGGGAGCACTATTACTAATGGGGGAGCACTATCACTAATGGGGAGCACTATTACTAATGGGGAGCACTATCACTAATGGGGAGCACTATTATTAATGGGGGAGCACTATCACTAATGGGGAGCACTATTACTAATGGGGAGCACTATCACTAATGGGGAGCACTATTACTAATGGGGAGCACTATCACTAATGGGGGAGCACTATCACTAATGGGGAGCACTATCACTAATGGGGAACACTATTACTAATGGGGGAGCACTATCACTAATGGGGAGCACTATTACTAATGGGGAGCACTATTACTAATGGGGGAGCACTATTACTAATGGGGAGCACTATTACTAATGGGGAGCACTATTACTAATGGGGGAGCACTATCACTAATGGGGAGCACTATCACTAATGGGGAGCACTATTACTAATGGGGAGCACTATTACTAATGGGGAGCACTATCACTAATGGGGAGCACTATCACTAATGGGGAGCTATTACTAATGGGGAGCTATTACTAATGGGGAGCACTATCACTAATGGGGGAGCACTATTACTAATGAGGAGCACTATCACTAATGGGGAGCACTATTACTAATGGGGGAGCACTATCACTAATGGGGAGCACTATTACTAATGGAGAGCACTATCACTAATGGGGAGCACTATCACTAATGGGGAGCACTATTACTAATGGGGGAGCACTATCACTAATGGGGAGCACTATTACTAATGGAGAGCACTATCACTAATGGGGAGCACTATTACTAATGGGGAGCACTATCACTAATGGGGAGCACTATCACTAATGGGGAGCACTATTACTAATGGGGAGCACTATTACTAATGGGGAGCACTATCACTAATGGGGAGCACTATCACTAATGGGGAGCACTATTACTAATGGGGAGCTCTATTACTAATGGGGAGCTATTACTAATGGGGAGCTATTACTAATGAGGAGCACTATCACTAATGGGGAGCACTATTACTAATGGGGAGCACTATCACTAATGGGGAGCACTATCACTAATGGGGAGCTATTACTAATGGGGAGCACTATCACTAATGGGGAGCACTATCACTAATGGGGAGCACTATTACTAATGGGGGAGCGCTATCACTAATGGGGAGCACTATTACTAATGGGGAGCACTATTACTAATGGGGGAGCACTATCACTAATGGGGAGCACTATCACTAATGGGGAGCACTATCACTAATGGGGAGCACTATTACTAATGGGGGAGCACTATCACTAATGGGGAGCACTATTACTAATGGGGAGCACTATTACTAATGGGGAGCACTATTACTAATGGGGGAGCACTATCACTAATGGGGAGCACTATTACTAATGGGGAGCACTATTACTAATGGGGAGCACTATCACTAATGGGGAGCACTATTACTAATGGGGAGCACTATTACTAATGGGGGAGCACTATTACTAATGGGGAGCACTATCACTAATGGGGAGCACTATTACTAATGGGGAGCACTATCACTAATGGGGAGCACTATCACTAATGGGGAGCACTATCACTAATGGGGAGCTATTACTAATGGGGAGCTATTACTAATGGGGAGCACTATCACTAATGGGGGAGCACTATTACTAATGAGGAGCACTATCACTAATGGGGAGCACTATTACTAATGGGGGAGCACTATCACTAATGGGGAGCACTATCACTAATGGGAAGCACTATCACTAATGGGGGAGCACTATCACTAATGGAGAGCACTATCACTAATGGGGAGCACTATCACTAATGGGGAGCACTATTACTAATGGGGGAGCACTATCACTAATGGGGAGCACTATTACTAATGGAGAGCACTATCACTAATGGGGAGCACTATTACTAATGGGGAGCACTATCACTAATGGGGAGCACTATCACTAATGGGGAGCACTATTACTAATGGGGAGCACTATTACTAATGGGGAGCACTATCACTAATGGGGAGCACTATCACTAATGGGGAGCACTATTACTAATGGGAAGCTCTATTACTAATGGGGAGCTATTACTAATGGGGAGCTATTACTAATGAGGAGCACTATCACTAATGGGGAGCACTATTACTAATGGGGAGCACTATCACTAATGGGGAGCACTATCACTAATGGGGAGCTATTACTAATGGGGAGCACTATCACTAATGGGGAGCACTATCACTAATGGGGAGCACTATTACTAATGGGGGAGCACTATCACTAATGGGGAGCACTATTACTAATGGGGAGCACTATTACTAATGGGGGAGCACTATCACTAATGGGAAGCACTATCACTAATGGGGAGCACTATCACTAATGGGGAGCACTATCACTAATGGGGAGCACTATTACTAATGGGGGAGCACTATCACTAATGGGGAGCACTATTACTAATGGGGAGCACTATCACTAATGGGGAGCACTATTACTAATGGGGGAGCACTATCACTAATGGGGAGCACTATTACTAATGGGGAGCACTATCACTAATGGGGAGCACTATTACTAATGGGGAGCACTATCACTAATGGGGAGCACTATCACTAATGGGGGAGCACTATTACTAATGGGGGAGCACTATCACTAATGGGGAGCACTATTACTAATGGGGAGCACTATCACTAATGGGGAGCACTATTACTAATGGGGAGCACTATCACTAATGGGGGAGCACTATCACTAATGGGGAGCACTATCACTAATGGGGAACACTATTACTAATGGGGGAGCACTATCACTAATGGGGAGCACTATTACTAATGGGGAGCACTATCACTAATGGGGAGCACTATTACTAATGGGGAGCACTATCACTAATGGGGGAGCACTATCACTAATGGGGGAGCACTATCACTAATGGGGAGCACTATTACTAATGGGGAGCACTATTACTAATGGGGGAGCACTATCACTAATGGGAAGCACTATCACTAATGGGGAGCACTATTACTAATGGGGGAGCACTATCACTAATGGGGAGCACTATTACTAATGGGGAGCACTATCACTAATGGGGAGCACTATTACTAATGGGGAGCACTATTACTAATGGGGGAGCACTATCACTAATGGGGAGCACTATCACTAATGGGGAGCACTATTACTAATGGGGAGCACTATCACTAATGGGGGAGCACTATCACTAATGGGGAACTATCATTAATGGGGAGCTGATAATGGTCTATGACCGGAGGAGATGTCATTGCACATGAAGTATCTGAGCACTGCTGTCTGCAATGTGCACCCTGGACGATAGGATCAATGAGAACTTGGTACAAACACATTGGGGTCTGGGACTCAAACATTTAAGATTGGCAATGACTCAGCGAGTGGCCTCAGCAATGTAACTAATATCAGTAAGTCAGTAAGTGATACAAAGTGTCAGGAAGTCACCACCGAACTCAGCAAGAATGTCTGGAAGTCCCCGGAACTTCCTCCATGTATAGAAGAGACTGGACCCAATGTAAGGAAAGGATTAACCCTGCAGGAGCTGGGGCTTTACACCTCTACCCAAAGTAAGTGGAGATGTGACCGGGGCGTCACTGTGTCCCCCTAGACTATCCTAAATAACCATTGTCAGCCCTACAGACCTTCATACAAACTACTGTACTGTCCATTGTGCTATCCCTGAAAAAATCAGATGACACACAGACAGACACACAGACAGACAGACACACAGACAGACCGACAGACAGACAGACAGACACACAGACAGATAGACAGACAGACACACACACAGACACAGACAGACACACAGACAGACACACAGACAGACAGACACACAGACAGATAGACAGACACACAGACAGATAGACAGACACACAGACAACAAACAGACAGACACACAGACAACAGATAGACACACAGACAGATAGACAGACACAGACAACAGACAGACACACAGACAACAGACAGACACACAGACAGATAGACAGACACACAGACAACAGACAGACACACAGACAGACACACAGACAACAGACAGACAGACACACAGACAACAGACAGACACACAGACAGACACACAGACAATAGACAAACAGACAGACACACAGACAGACACACAGACAGACACACAGACACACAGACAGATAGACAGACACACAGAAGACAGACAGACATACACAGACAGAGACACAGACAGATAGACAGACACACAGACAGACACACAGACAGATAGACAGACACACAGACAACAGACAGACACACAGATAGACAGACACACAAACAGACAGACACAGACAGACACACAGACAACAGACAGACACACAGACAGATAGACAGACACACAGACAACAGACAGACAGACACACAGACACACAGACAACAGACAGACAACAGACAGACAGACAACAGACAGACACACAGACAGACAGACAGGTCACCGACCCATCAGCAATTCTGCAGCTAAAATTAATATTCTATGGTTTGTTTGTTTTTAAATACACACTTGCGGCTTTTTTGCATTAAATCATTTTTACATCTATTTGGTGATACATTTGCTTCATTTTTAGGTCATTCTTTTGTGTTTTCCATTTTTTTTATCTGCTTAAATGTAGAATTTTTTTTATTGCACAAAGTACTACTAAAAAAAATTTAAATATTTTTCCCTCCCCATTATGGAGATTTATATGCAAGTGACCTATAAAGTCATAACAGACCTTTTGGGAATTTTAATTACTATTTTTTCAGATTTCCTCAGTGACATTTGCAGGACCAGTCCAGTCTCCTATTATACGTTGCAGAGCTGATCTGGGTCCTGTAGTTCCGGTCCTCCTGGTGGCTCATATGACCTCTTGGCCAGAAGGAGGTCGCATCATAGGGTTTCCATAGCTGTATACACAGTGGTCACTGAGTGCAGTATATACAGTGATCGGGAAGGCAGGGATGGTAATAATCTGCCCCTGCCTTCTCTCTGGGGTGTCGGGGTATTAATAACATTTTCTCATGCAGATGCCTATCTCTGCTCGGGTATACAAATAATTTCATACCTTCCAACTTTTGAAGAACCGAAAGAGGGACAAAATGTGCTACGCGCGCCGCTGCAAATTTAGCCCCACCCACTTTTGTGTTGACTCCGCCCACTCGTTAATTTTTCATGTGCCCGCACACAGTATAATCCTCCTACAGTCACCCGTAAATTATATGTCCCCCCTCTATCTCTCCCCCAGTTTCATATACACCCTTCATCTGCCCCCAGTTTCATGTCCCTCTTCCATCTCTGCCCCCAGATTCATGTCCCTCCATCTCTGCCCCCAGATTCATGTCCCCCCATCTCTGCCCCCAGATTCATGTCCCCCTCTATCTCTCCCCCAGATTCATGTCCCTCCATCTCTGCCCCCAGATTCATGTCCCTCCATCTCTGCCCCCAGATTCATGTCCCCACATCTCTGCCCCCAGATTCATGTCCCTCCATCTCTGCCCCCAGATTCATGTCCCTCCATCTCTGCCCCCAGATTCATGTCCCTCCATCTCTGCCCCCAGATTCATGTCCTCTCCATCTCTGCCCCCAGATTCATGTCCCCACATCTCTGCCCCCAGATTCATGTCCCACATCTCTGCCCCCAGATTCCTGTCCCTCCATCTCTGCCCCCAGATTCATGTCCCCCATCTCTGCCCCCAGATTCATGTCCCTCCATCTCTGCCCCCAGATTCATGTCCTCTCCATCTCTGCCCCCAGATTCATGTCCCCACATCTCTGCCCCCAGATTCATGTCCCACATCTCTGCCCCCAGATTCATGTCCCACATCTCTGCCCCCAGATTCATGTCCCTCCATCTCTGCCCCCAGATTCATGTCCCTCCATCTCTACCCCCAAATTCATGTCCCCTCCATCTCTGCCCCCAGATTCCTGTCCCTCCATCTCTGCCCCCAGATTCATGTCCCCCATCTCTGCCCCCAGATTCATGTCCCCCATCTCTGCCCTCAGATTCATGTCCCTCCATCTCTGCCCCCAGATTCATGTCCTCTCCATCTCTGCCCCCAGATTCATGTCCCCTCCATCTCTGCCCCCAGATTCCTGTCCCTCCATCTCTGCCCCCAGATTCATGTCCCCCATCTCTGCCCCCAGATTCATGTCCCCCATCTCTGCCCTCAGATTCATGTCCCTCCATCTCTGCCCCCAGATTCCTGTCCCTCCATCTCTGCCCCCAGATTCATGTCCCCCATCTCTGCCCCCAGATTCATGTCCCCCATCTCTGCCCTCAGATTCATGTCCTCTCCATCTCTGCCCCCAGATTCCTGTCCCTCCATCTCTGCCCCCAAATTCATGTCCCCTCCATCTCTGCCCCCAGATTCCTGTCCCTCCATCTCTGCCCCCAGATTCATGTCCCCCATCTCTGCCCCCAGATTCATGTCCCCCATCTCTGCCCTCAGATTCATGTCCCTCCATCTCTGCCCCCAGATTCCTGTCCCTCCATCTCTGCCCCCAGATTCATGTCCTCTCCAACTCTGCCCCCAGATTCCTGTCCCTCCATCTCTGCCCCCAGATTCCTGTCCCTCCATCTCTGCCCCCAGATTCATGTCCTCTCCATCTCTGCCCCCAGATTCATGTCCCCCATCTCTGCCCCAATGTCATGCCGTCCTCTCCTTCATCTGCCCCCAGATTCACGTTCCACCTCCACATTAAACTTACCTTCTCCTCCGCTCCCTCGCCGCCTCTCTCGCTGACACAGGTCAGCTCCTCGCTTCGCCGCTGCCCGCCTCTCTCCCTGACACATGCGGCTGAAGCTGCTCGCGTGCTCGCTTCGCCGCTGCGTCTCTCTCTCTCTCTGACACATGCGGCTGAAGCGAGGAGCTGACCTGTGTCAGCTCCTCGCTTTGCTGCTGCCGTCGGGTCCTGGCGTGTACATCGCGTCTACAAGACAGGAGCCGGCGGCAGCAGCGAAGCGAGGAGCTGACACAGGTCAGCTCCTCGCTTCAGCCGCATTTGTCAGCGAGAGAGAGAGACGCAGCGGCGAAGCGAGCACGCGAGCAGCTTCAGCCGCATGTGTCAGGGAGAGAGGCGGGCAGCGGGGAAGCAAGGAGCTGACCTGTGTCAGCTCCTTCCTTCAGCCGCATGTGTGTTCAACTCAGATCTGCGTCCTCTGGACGCAGATCTGAGTTGAAATCGGGACATACCTCCCTCCAACCGGGACCGCGGGACATGTCACCCAAATCGGGACTGTCCCGCGGAAATCGGGACGGTTGGGAGGTATGCAAATACATCCTGCCGAGATCACTGCCAACTGGCTAAAATTCCTTCAAGTTGTTATTTCACTATAGATCACCTTGATAAAAGGGGTTTCCAGCTTGGAAAACCCAATTTTAAATATTTATAAGAATTAAGACAATTAGAGATGAGCGAACAGTGTTCTATCGAACTCATGTTCGATCGGATATTAGGCTGTTCGGCATGTTCGAATCGAATCGAACACCGCGTGGTAAAGTGCGCCATTACTCGATTCCCCTCCCACCTTCCCTGGCGCCTTTTTTGCTCCAATAACAGCGCAGGGTAGGTGGGACAGGAACTACGACACCGGTGACGTTGAGAAAAGTAGGCAAAACCCATTGGCTGCCGAAAACATGTGACCTCTAATTTAAAAGAACAGCGCCGCCCAGGTTCGCGTCATTCTGAGCTTGCAATTCACCGGGGACGGAGGTTTCCGTCCAGTTAGCTAGGGCTTAGATTCTGGGTAGGCAGGGACAGGCTAGATAGGAAGGAGAAGACAACCACAACAGCTCTTATAAGAGCTAAATTCCAGAGAGAAGCTTGTCAGTGTAACGTGGCACTGACGGGCTCAATCGCCGCAACCCAGCTTTCCCAGGATCCTGAATGGAATACACTGTCAGTGTATTCCCGTATACCCGATATATACCCCCGATACCCGTTCCAACTGTGTGCCCCCCCACCTTCACCCCAGAAATACCCTGCAAGTCCCCTAGCAATAGAATTGGGGCTATATACACCCACTATTTTTGCTACTGCCATATAGTGCCATTGTCTGACTGGGAATTCAAAGAATATATTGGGGTTATGTGCACCCACAATTTTTACTACTGGTATACAGTGCCATTGTCTGACTGGGAATTCAAAGAATATATTGGGGTTATAAATACCCTCATTTCTTGCTACTGCCATATAGTGCCAGTGTCTGACTGGGAATTCAAAGAATATATTGGGAATACAAATACCCTCATTTCTTGCTACTGCCATATAGTGCCAGTTTCTGACTGGTAATTCAAAGAATATATTGGGGTTACGTGCACCCACAATTTTTACTACTGGTATACAGTGCCATTTTCTAACTAGGAATTCAAAATGCGCAAGGCTCCCGGAAAGGGACGTGGACGAGGCCGTGGGCGAGGTCGGGGGAATGGTTCTGGGGAGCAAGGTAGCAGTGAAGCCACAGGGCGTCCCGTGCCTACTCCTGTGGGGCAGCAAGCATTGCGCCACTCCACAGTGCCAGGGTTGCTTGCCACATTAACTAAACTGCAGGGTACAAACCTTAGTAGGCCCGAGAACCAGGAACAGGTCTTGCAATGGCTGTCAGAGAACGCTTACAGCACATTGTCCAGCAGCCAGTCAGACTCTGCCTCCTCTCCTCCTATTACCCAACAGTCTTGTCTTCCTTCCTCCCAAAATTCCGAAGCTTTACAGAACAATAACCCAAACTGTCCCTGCTCCCCAGAGCTGTTCTCCGCTCCTTTCATTGTCCCTCAACCTGCCTCTCCACGTCACGATTCCACGAACCTAACAGAGGAGCATCTGTGTCCAGATGCTCAAACACTAGAGTCTCCTCCATCTCCGTTCGATTTGGTGGTGGATGACCAGCAACCCACCCTCATCGACGATGATGTGACGCAGTTGCCGTCAGGGCATCCAGTTGACCGGCGCATTGTGCGGGAGGAGGAGATGAGACAGGAGTTGGAAGAGGAAGTGGTGGATGATGAGGACACTGACCCGACCTGGACAGGGGGGATGTCAAGCGGGGAAAGTAGTGTGGATGTTGAGGCAGGTGCAGCACCAAAAAGGGTAGCTAGAGGCAGAGGCAGAGGTCAGCAGCTTAGGCGAAGCCAGGCCACACCCGGAATCTCCCAAGATGTTCCAGTTCGTACCCAGCCCCGAAAAACTCCCACCTCGAGGGCACGTTTCTCGAAGGTGTGGAGTTTTTTCAAGGAATGCGCCGAGGACAGATATAGTGTTGTCTGCACAATTTGCCTCTCGAAATTGATTAGGGGCTCTGAGAAGAGCAACCTGTCCACCACTTCAATGCGCCGTCATTTGGAATCCAAGCACTGGAATCAGTGGCAGGCAGCAACGGCAGGACAAAGGCCGCCTGCCGTTCACGCCACTGCCACTGCCTCTGCCACTGCCTCTGCCTCTGCCACTGCCACTGCTGACTGTGCTGGCGATGCACTCCAGAGGACGAGCCAGGACACCACTTCATCTGCCTCCGCCACTTTGTTGAGTTCTACCTCATCCTCCCCTGGTCCTGTCTTATCTCCTTGTCCTGCACCATCAAAGGCACCATCAGGCGCTTCTTTACAACAACCCACCATCTCTCAGACATTGGAGCGGCGGCAGAAATACACTGCTAACCACCCACACGCGCAAGCCTTGAACGCCAACATCGCTAAACTGCTGGCCCAGGAGATGTTGGCGTTCCGGCTTGTTGAAACTCCCGCCTTCCTGGACCTGATGGCAACTGCGGCACCTCGCTATGCCGTCCCTAGCCGTCACTACTTCTCCCGGTGTGCCGTCCCCGCCTTGCACCAGCACGTGTCACTCAACATCAGGCGGGCCCTTAGTTCCGCGCTTTGCACAAAGGTCCACTTGACCACCGACGCGTGGACAAGTGCATGCGGACAGGGACGCTACATTTCACTGACGGCACACTGGGTGAATGTAGTTGAGGCTGGGACTGCTTCCCAAACTGGCCCGGTGTACCTCGTCTCCCCGCCTAACATTCCTGGCAGGGACACGAGAAGAACACCCCCCTCCTCCTCCTCCTCTACCGCCTCCTCCTCCGCCACCGCCTCCTCCTCCGCCACCGCCTCCTCCTCCGCTGTTAGATTGACCCCAGCTACGAGTTGGAAACGTTGCAGCACTGGCGTTGGTAGACGTCAGCAGGCTGTGCTGAAGCTGATCAGCTTGGGGGACAGACAGCACACTGCCTCCGAGGTGAGGGATGCCCTCCTTGATGAGACGGCAATATGGTTTGAGCTGCTGCACCTGGGCCCAGGCATGGTCGTTTGTGATAACGGCCGGAACCTGGTAGCAGCTCTGGAGCTTGCCGGACTCCAACATGTTCCATGCCTGGCCCACGTCTTCAACCTAGTGGTGCAACGTTTCCTAAAGAGCTACCCCAATGTTCCAGAGCTACTGGTGAAAGTGCGGCGCATGTGCGCCCACTTTCGCAAGTCGACAGTAGCCGCTGCTAGCTTAAAATCTCTCCAGCAACGCCTGCATGTGCCACAACACCGGCTTTTGTGCGACGTCCCCACACGCTGGAACTCAACGTTTCAGATGTTGAATAGAGTGGTTGAGCAGCAGAGACCTTTGATGGAATACCAGCTACAAAACCCTAGGGTGCCACAAAGTCAGCTGCCTCAGTTTCACATCCATGAGTGGCCATGGATGAGAGACCTTTGTGACATCCTACGGGTCTTTGAGGAGTCCACAAGGAGGGTGAGCTCTGAGGATGCGATGGTGAGCCTTACAATCCCGCTCTTGTGTGTTCTGAGAGAATCCCTGATTGACATCAGGGATAACTCAGATCACACAGAGGAGTTAGGGATAGCATCCGATCCGTCACAGCTGGAGAGTAGGTCCACACATCTGTCCGCTTCACTGCGTTTAATGGAGGAGGAGGAGGAGGAGGAGGAGGAAGAAGAGTTGTCCGATGATGTGATGGTGATACAGGAGGCTTCCGGGCAACTTCGAATCGTCCCATTGTTGCAGCGCGGATGGGTAGACATGGAGGATGAGGAGGAAATGGAGATTGAACTTTCCGGTGGGGCCAGAGGAGTCATGCCAACTAACACTGTGGCAGACATGGCTGAGTTCATGTTGGGGTGCTTTACAACCGACAAGCGTATTGTCAAAATCATGGAGGACAACCAGTACTGGATCTTTGCTATCCTTGACCCCCGGTATAAAAACAACATCTCGTCTTTTATTCCGGTAGAGGGGAGGGCCAATCACATCAATGCTTGCCACAGGCAATTGGTGCAGAATATGATGGAGATGTTTCCAGCATGTGACGTTGGCGGCAGGGAGGGCAGTTCCTCCAGTAGGCAACCAAGTTCTCACCGGTCCACACAAACGAGGGGCACACTGTCTAAGGTCTGGGACACCTTGATGGCACCCCCTCGCCAAAGTGCCGCCACGGAGGGTCCTAGTGTCACCAGGCGTGAGAAGTATAGGCGCATGTTGCGGGAATACCTTTCCGACCACAGCCCTGTCCTCTCCGACCCCTCTGCGCCCTACACGTATTGGGTGTCGAAGTTGGACCTGTGGCTTGAACTTGCCCTATATGCCTTGGAGGTGCTGTCCTGTCCTGCCGCCAGCGTCCTATCTGAGAGGGTGTTCAGTGCAGCCGGTGGCATCATCACTGACAAGCGCACCCGTCTGTCAGCTGAGAGTGCCGACCGGCTCACTTTGATAAAAATGAACCACCACTGGATAGAGCCTTCATTTTTGTGCCCACCTGTGTAAAGCACCCCAACATGAAACTCCATGTCTGTACTCAACCTCTCCAATTCCTCCGCATCCTCATACTCATCCACCATAAGCGTTGCACAATTCTGCTGGTTAGAGGCTCCCTCCACCCTGATTTCCACCAACTCTGCTGGTTAGAGGCTCCCTCCACCCTGCTTTCCCACAACTCTGCTGGTTAGAGGCTCCTTCCACCATGAATTTGCCCAAACTGGGCTGTTTAGAGGCTCCCTCCACCATGAATTGGTCCAAACTGGGCTGGTTAGAGGCTCCCTCCACCATTAATTGGTCCAAACTGGGCTGGTTAGAGGCTCCCTCCACCATGAATTTGCCCAAACTGGGCTGTTTAGAGGCTCCCTCCACCATGAATTTGCCCAAACTGGGCTGTTTAGAGGCTCCCTCCACCATGAATTTGCCCAAACTGGGCTGTTAAGAGGCTCCCTCCACCATGAATTTGCCCAAACTGGGCTGGTTAGAGGCTCCCTCCACCATTAATTGGTCCAAACTGGGCTGGTTAGAGGCTCCCTCCACCATGAATTGGTCCAAACTGGGTTTTTTAGAGGCTCCCTCCACCATGAATTGGTCCAAACTTGGCTGTTTAGAGGCTCCCTCCACCATTAATTGGTCCAAACTGGGCTGGTTAGAGGCTCCCTCCACCATGAATTTGCCCAAACTGGAGTGGTTAGAGGCTCCCTCCACCATTAATTGGTCCAAACTGGGCTGGTTAGAGGCTCCCTCCACCATGAATTTGCCCAAACTGGGCTGTTTAGAGGCTCCCTCCACCATGAATTGGTCCAAACTGGGTTTTTTAGAGGCTCCCTCCACCATGAATTGGTCCAAACTTGGCTGTTTAGACGCTCCCTCCACCATTAATTGGTCCAAACTGGGCTGGTTAGAGGCTCCCTCCACCATGAATTGGTCCAAACTGGGGTTTTTAGGGGCTCCCTCCACCATGAATTTCCCAAAACTTGGCTGTTTAGAGGCTCCCTCCACCATTAATTGGTCCAAACTGGGCTGGTTAGAGGCTCCCTCCACCATGAATTTGCCCAAACTGGGCTGTTTAGAGGCTCCCTCCACCATGAATTGGTCCAAACTGGGTTTTTTAGAGGCTCCCTCCACCATGAATTGGTCCAAACTTGGCTGTTTAGAGGCTCCCTCCACCATTAATTGGTCCAAACTGGGCTGGTTAGAGGCTCCCTCCACCATGAATTGGTCCAAACTGGGGGTTTTAGGGGCTCCCTCCACCATGAATTTCCCAAAACTTGGCTGTTTAGAGGCTCCCTCCACCATTAATTGGTCCAAACTGGGCTGTTTAGAGGCTCCCTCCACCATTAATTGGTCCAAACTGGGCTGGTTAGAGGCTCCCTCCACCATGAATTTGCCCAAACTGGGCTGTTTAGAGGCTCCCTCCACCATGAATTGGTCCAAACTGGGCTTTTTAGAGGCTCCCTCCACCATGAATTGGTCCAAACTTGGCTGTTTAGAGGCTCCCTCCACCATTAATTGGTCCAAACTGGGCTGGTTAGAGGCTCCCTCCACCATGAATTGGTCCAAACTGGGTTTTTTAGAGGCTCCCTCCACCATGAATTGGTCCAAACTGGGCTGGTTAGAGGCTCCCTCCACCATGAATTTCCCAAAACTTGGCTGTTTAGAGGCTCCCTCCACCATTAATTGGTCCAAACTGGGCTGTTTAGAGGCTCCCTCCACCATTAATTGGTCCAAACTGGGCTGTTTAGAGGCTCCCTCCACCATGAATTTGCCCAAACTGGGCTGTTTAGAGGCTCCCTCCACCATGAATTTGCCCAAACTGGGCTGGTTAGAGGCTCCCTCCACCATGAATTGGTCCAAACTGGGCTGGTTAGAGGCTCCCTCCACCATGAATTGGTCCAAACTGGGGTTTTTAGGGGCTCCCTCCACCATGAATTTCCCAAAACTTGGCTGTTTAGAGGCTCCCTCCACCATTAATTGGTCCAAACTGGGCTGTTTAGAGGCTCCCTCCACCATTAATTGGTCCAAACTGGGCTGGTTAGAGGCTCCCTCCACCATGAATTGGTCCAAACTGGGTTTTTTAGAGGCTCCCTCCACCATGAATTTCCCAAAACTTGGCTGTTTAGAGGCTCCCTCCACCATTAATTGGTCCAAACTGGGCTGGTTAGAGGCTCCCTCCACCATGAATTTGCCCAAACTGGGCTGTTTAGAGGCTCCCTCCACCATGAATTTGCCCAAACTGGGCTGGTTAGAGGCTCCCTCCACCATGAATTGGTCCAAACTGGGGTTTTTAGAGGCTCCCTCCACCATGAATTGGTCCAAACTTGGCTGTTTAGAGGCTCCCTCCACCATTAATTGGTCCAAACTGGGCTGGTTAGAGGCTCCCTCCACCATGAATTGGTCCAAACTGGGCTGGTTAGAGGCTCCCTCCACCATGAATTGGTCCAAACTGGGGTTTTTAGGGGCTCCCTCCACCATGAATTTCCCAAAACTTGGCTGTTTAGAGGCTCCCTCCACCATTAATTGGTCCAAACTGGGCTGTTTAGAGGCTCCCTCCACCATTAATTGGTCCAAACTGGGCTGTTTAGAGGCTCCCTCCACCATGAATTTGCCCAAACTGGGCTGTTTAGAGGCTCCCTCCACCATGAATTTGCCCAAACTGGGCTGGTTAGAGGCTCCCTCCACCATGAATTGGTCCAAACTGGGCTGGTTAGAGGCTCCCTCCACCATGAATTGGTCCAAACTGGGTTTTTTAGAGGCTCCCTCCACCATGAATTGGTCCAAACTTGGCTGTTTAGAGGCTCCCTCCACCATTAATTGGTCCAAACTGGGCTGGTTAGAGGCTCCCTCCACCATGAATTGGTCCAAACTGGGTTTTTTAGAGGCTCCCTCCACCATGAATTTGCCCAAACTGGGCTGTTTAGAGGCTCCCTCCACCATGAATTGGTCCAAACTGGGTTTTTTAGAGGCTCCCTCCACCATGAATTGGTCCAAACTGGGCTGTTTAGAGGCTCCCTCCACCATGAATTTGCCCAAACTGGGCTGTTTAGAGGCTCCCTCCACCATGAATTGGTCCAAACTGGGGTTTTTAGGGGCTCCCTCCACCATGAATTTGCCCAAACTGGGCTGGTTAGAGGCTCCCTCCACCATGAATTGGTCCAAACTGGGTTTTTTAGAGGCTCCCTCCACCATGAATTGGTCCAAACTGGGCTGTTTAGAGGCTCCCTCCACCATGAATTGGTCCAAACTGGGGTTTTTAGGGGCTCCCTCCACCATGAATTTGCCCAAACTGGGCTGGTTAGAGGCTCCCTCCACCATGAATTGGTCCAAACTGGGCTGGTTAGAGGCTCCCTCCACCATGAATTGGTCCAAACTGGGTTTTTTAGAGGCTCCCTCCACCATGAATTGGTCCAAACTTGGCTGTTTAGAGGCTCCCTCCACCATTAATTGGTCCAAACTGGGCTGGTTAGAGGCTCCCTCCACCATGAATTGGTCCAAACTGGGTTTTTTAGAGGCTCCCTCCACCATGAATTTGCCCAAACTGGGCTGTTTAGAGGCTCCCTCCACCATGAATTGGTCCAAACTGGGGTTTTTAGGGGCTCCCTCCACCATGAATTTCCCAAAACTTGGCTGTTTAGAGGCTCCCTCCACCATTAATTGGTCCAAACTGGGCTGTTTAGAGGCTCCCTCCACCATTAATTGGTCCAAACTGGGCTGTTTAGAGGCTCCCTCCACCATGAATTTGCCCAAACTGGGCTGTTTAGAGGCTCCCTCCACCATGAATTGGTCCAAACTGGGTTTTTTAGAGGCTCCCTCCACCATGAATTGGTCCAAACTTGGCTGTTTAGAGGCTCCCTCCACCATTAATTGGTCCAAACTGGGCTGGTTAGAGGCTCCCTCCACCATGAATTGGTCCAAACTGGGTTTTTTAGAGGCTCCCTCCACCATGAATTGGTCCAAACTGGGCTGGTTAGAGGCTCCCTCCACCATGAATTGGTCCAAACTGGACTGGTTAGAGGCTCCCTCCACCATGAATTTCCCAAAACTTGGCTGTTTAGAGGCTCCCTCCACCATTAATTGGTCCAAACTGGGCTGTTTAGAGGCTCCCTCCACCATTAATTGGTCCAAACTGGGCTGTTTAGAGGCTCCCTCCACCATGAATTTGCCCAAACTGGGCTGTTTAGAGGCTCCCTCCACCATGAATTTGCCCAAACTGGGCTGGTTAGAGGCTCCCTCCACCATGAATTGGTCCAAACTGGGCTGGTTAGAGGCTCCCTCCACCATGAATTGGTCCAAACTGGGGTTTTTAGGGGCTCCCTCCACCATGAATTTCCCAAAACTTGGCTGTTTAGAGGCTCCCTCCACCATTAATTGGTCCAAACTGGGCTGGTTAGAGGCTCTCTCCACCATGAATTGGTCCAAACTGGGTTTTTTAGAGGCTCCCTCCACCATGAATTGGTCCAAACTGGGCTGGTTAGAGGCTCCCTCCACCATGAATTGGTCCAAACTGGGCTGGTTAGAGGCTCCCTCCACCATGAATTTCCCAAAACTTGGCTGTTTAGAGGCTCCCTCCACCATTAATTGGTCCAAACTGGGCTGGTTAGAGGCTCCCTCCACCATGAATTTGCCCAAACTGGGCTGGTTAGAGGCTCCCTCCACCATGAATTTGCCCAAACTGGGCTGGTTAGAGGCTCCCTCCACCATGAATTTGCCCAAACTGGGCTGGTTAGAGGCTCCCTCCACCATGAATTGGTCCAAACTGGGGGTTTTAGAGGCTCCCTCCACCATGAATTGGTCCAAACTTGGCTGTTTAGAGGCTCCCTCCACCATTAATTGGTCCAAACTGGGCTGGTTAGAGGCTCCCTCCACCATGAATTGGTCCAAACTGGGCTGGTTAGAGGCTCCCTCCACCATGAATTGGTCCAAACTGGGGTTTTTAGGGGCTCCCTCCACCATGAATTTCCCAAAACTTGGCTGTTTAGAGGCTCCCTCCACCATTAATTGGTCCAAACTGGGCTGTTTAGAGGCTCCCTCCACCATTAATTGGTCCAAACTGGGTTGTTTAGAGGCTCCCTCCACCATGAATTTGCCCAAACTGGGCTGTTTAGAGGCTCCCTCCACCATGAATTTGCCCAAACTGGGCTGGTTAGAGGCTCCCTCCACCATGAATTGGTCCAAACTGGGCTGGTTAGAGGCTCCCTCCACCATGAATTGGTCCAAACTGGGTTTTTTAGAGGCTCCCTCCACCATGAATTGGTCCAAACTTGGCTGTTTAGAGGCTCCCTCCACCATTAATTGGTCCAAACTGGGCTGGTTAGAGGCTCCCTCCACCATGAATTGGTCCAAACTGGGTTTTTTAGAGGCTCCCTCCACCATGAATTTGCCCAAACTGGGCTGTTTAGAGGCTCCCTCCACCATGAATTGGTCCAAACTGGGTTTTTTAGAGGCTCCCTCCACCATGAATTGGTCCAAACTGGGCTGTTTAGAGGCTCCCTCCACCATGAATTTGCCCAAACTGGGCTGTTTAGAGGCTCCCTCCACCATGAATTGGTCCAAACTGGGTTTTTTAGAGGCTCCCTCCACCATGAATTGGTCCAAACTTGGCTGTTTAGAGGCTCCCTCCACCATTAATTGGTCCAAACTGGGCTGGTTAGAGGCTCCCTCCACCATGAATTGGTCCAAACTGGGTTTTTTAGAGGCTCCCTCCACCATGAATTTGCCCAAACTGGGCTGTTTAGAGGCTCCCTCCACCATGAATTGGTCCAAACTGGGTTTTTTAGAGGCTCCCTCCACCATGAATTTGCCCAAACTGGGCTGTTTAGAGGCTCCCTCCACCATGAATTGGTCCAAACTGGGGTTTTTAGGGGCTCCCTCCACCATGAATTTCCCAAAACTTGGCTGTTTAGAGGCTCCCTCCACCATTAATTGGTCCAAACTGGGCTGGTTAGAGGCTCCCTCCACCATGAATTTGCCCAAACTCTGCTGGTTAGAGGCTCAATCCAGCCTGATTTTCAAAACAAATGTTGGTGCCAACCTCAACTTACTACAAGGGCCAAATTCACTGCTGGTGACAAGCTCTCCTCACTGCAAGTGCCAAATACACATGTTTCAAGGTGTTTTCCTACTGTCAGAGAGGTGGTATTGAGTGTGTAAAGTGTGTAGTTGTTAGGCTGTGATGTTGGGGTAATAGAGGGTCTTTGGTGTGTTAGATGCCCCCAGACATGCTTCCCCTGCTGTCCCAGTGTCATTCCAGAGGTGTTGGCATCATTTCCTGGGGTGTCATAGTGGACTTGGTGACCCTCCAGACACGGATTTGGGTTTCCCCCTTAACGAGTATCTGTTCCCCATAGACTATAATGGGGTTCGAAACCCATTCGAACACACGAACATTGAGCGGCTGTTCGAATCGAATTTCGAACCTCGAACATTTTAGTGTTCGCTCATCTCTAAAGACAATATAAAGGAGTTCCCCAACCAGAAGGAGCAGGGAATAACCACGGACCAAAGAGCCCATTGATATCCATCAGGTAAAGTGTAATACTTCATTTATCCTGCAGGAGTGCTGCAAGAGAATAAACGTGCCAATCACAAGGATGTCCCAGCTGCAGAACTCCCAGTGATTTTATTATCATTGGCGTACCCTATTCACCAAAAGGGATTGTCCAAAATGGAGAGCCCCATTAAAGGGAGTCAGTCACCAGAACCCAACATATCACCCCAGCCCATATAGAGATAGGTAAGGGTCACCTGAACCCAAAATATCTCCCCGGCCCCGCATAGAGATATATAAGGGTCACCAGAACCCAACATATCACCCCAAACCCGCATAGAGATATATAAGGGTCACCAGAACCCACAGAACCCAACATATCACCCCAGTCCCATATAGAGATAGGTAAGGGTCACCAGAACCCAACATATCACCCCAGTCCCATATAGAGATAGTTAAAAGTCACCAGAACCCAACATATCCCCCCAGCCCCACATAGAGATATATAAGGGTCACCAGAACCCAACATACCACCCCAGCCCCACATAGAGATAGGTAAGGGTCACCAGAACACAACATATCACCCCAGCCCCACATACAGATAGGTAAGGGTCACCAGAACCCAACATATCACCCCAAACACACATAGAGATAAGTAAGGGTCACCAGAACCCAACATATCACTCCGGCCCCACATACAGATAGGTAAGGGTCACCAGAACCCAACATATCCCCCCAGCCCCACATAGAGATAGGTAAGGGGCACCAGAACCCAACATATCACCCCAAACACACATAGAGGTATATAAGGGTCACCAGAACCCAACATATCCCCCCAGCCCCACCTAGAGATAGGTAAGGGTCACCAGAACCCAACATATCCCCCCAACCCCACATACAGATATATAAGGGTCACCAGAACCCAACATATCACCCCAGCCCCACATAGAGATAGGTAAGGGTCACCAGAACACAACATATCCCCCCAGCCCCACATAGAGATAGGTAAGGGTCACCAGAACCCAACATATCACCCCAGCCCCACATAGAGATAGGTAAGGGTCACCAGAACACAACATATCCCCCCAGCCCCACATAGAGATAGGTAAGGGTCACCAGAACCCAACATATCACCCCAGCCCCACATAGAGATATATAAGGGTCACCAGAACCCAACATATCCCCCTGGCCCCACATAGAGATAGGTAAGGGTCACCAGAACCCAACATATCCCCCCAGCCCCACATACAGATATATAAGGGTCACCAGAACCCAACATATCACCCCAGCCCCACATAGAAATAGGTAAGGGTCACCAGAACCCAATATACCACCCCAGCCCCACATAGAGATAGGTAAGGGTCACCAGAACCCAACATATCACTCCGGCCCCACATAGAGATAGTTAAAAGTCACCAGAACCCACCAGTGTTTTCCTTGTGTGAATTGCTGTCTCCATCTCCAATACATTGCCATTTTGTCAATATGCTAATTAGCTTTTTGGAGTAACAACGGTGTAGCCATGGGTAACAAAGAGCTTATTGGTATATTGACAAACATCGCAGTATCTCGGCAATGCAGGCAGCGATTCACAAGGGCAACACACCCTTTTATTTAGTTGACCCTAACCCATCTCTCTGGCGGGTGGTTGATTTGCTGGTGTGTGGTAACAAATTCCCTTTAAGAGATACTTTAAACAATCCAAAATGGAAGATTCAATGAAATAAATGAGTGACATGCCATATACAGCACCAGTGAGCGCCGTGCGTGAGGTCACATTCACTTACTTGCTGTACGCGTCTTTCCATTCCTACAATACAACCAAATACCGAACATGAAGCCAGCGAGGGCGAGGCCAACACACACGGCGATGTAGAGTACAATGTCATTCTTATCATCTGTTATCTGGGTCTCAGTCTTTACACCTGTAATGAAAACCCAAAATGGTTAATACAATAAGAAATATTCGCCCCCACCAAAAAATACCATCATGGCGGTAGGTTCCATCTTCTTGGCTTAGTGAATAAATACTTAACCCTGGGGGGGCATGAAAAATGAAGAACATACATTTCTGTATCCATTTTATTGGACGCCCAGTGACTATACAATTGGTGTAGGGCATATTATGGAGCACCCACCTATTTGTAGCGTTTTGGAGGACACGTTGTTATGGGCCAGCACTACGCAGGTGACGTTGATTCTGCATCTCAGTTTCATTGTAAAATTGCTGGAGACGTTGAAGGTTTGGGAGTTCTTTCTAGTAATACAAGATGAGCTGAAATCTGGACGACAATTGGTGGACTTGTGAACCGTCGTCCCGTTGTCATCAGAAACAATCCACGATATTCCTTTGGGTTCTGGAAAACCATCAGCAGATGAGCAATGAAATGCCAATTCCGTATCGAGTGGAAGTTCCACATCCGAATCCAAGTCCAACCAGGGATGAGCGGTGATCTGAGGAACACTAAAGTCACCTAGAAGAGATCAATGTACATGTTCAACATCGTCACGAAGAAAGTGAGCACGCCCCCTTGTCTTATTACACTGGAGGAAATATACACAGGCAGAAAAAAGGCAACAATGTAAGTACAATGTCAGTACAAAGATACAATGTAATACAATGTAAGTACAAAGATACAATGTAATACAATGTCAGTACAAAGATACAATGTAATACAATGTAAGTACAAAGATACAATGTAAGTACAATGTAAGTACAAAGATACAATGTAAGTACAAAGATACAATGTAATACAATGTAAGTACAAAGATACAATGTAAGTACAATGTAAGTACAAAGATACAATGTAATACAATGTAAGTACAAAGATACAATGTAAGTACAAAGATACAATGTAATACAATGTAAGTACAAAGATACAATGTAATACAATGTAAGTACAAAGATACAATGTAAGTACAAAGATACAATGTAATACAATGTAAGTACAAAGATACAATGTAATACAATGTAAGTACAAAGATACAATGTAATACAATGTAAGTACAAAGATACAATGTAAGTACAAAGATACAATGTAATACAATGTAAGTACAAAGATACAATGTAATACAATGTAAGTACAAAGATACAATGTAATACAATGTAAGTACAAAGATACAATGTAAGTAAAATGTAAGTACAAAGATACAATGTAAGTACAATGTAAGTACAAAGATACAATGTAAGTACAATGTAAGTACAAAGATACAATGTAATACAATGTAAGTACAAAGATACAATGTAAGTACAATGTAAGTACAAAGATACAATGTAATACAATGTAAGTACAAAGATACAATGTAAGTACAATGTAAGTACAAAGATACAATGTAATACAATGTAAGTACAAAGATACAATGTAAGTACAATGTAAGTACAAAGATACAATGTAAGTACAATGTAAGTACAAAGATACAATGTAAGTACAATGTAAGTACAAAGATACAATGTAAGTACAATGTAAGTACAAAGATACAATGTAATACAATGTAAGTACAAAGATACAATGTAAGTACAATGTAAGTACAAAGATACAATGTAAGTACAATGTAAGTACAAAGATACAATGTAAGTACAATGTAAGTACAAAGATACAATGTAAGTACAATGTAAGTACAAAGATACAATGTAATACAATGTATGTACAAAGATACAATGTAAGTACAATGTAAGTACAAAGATACAATGTGATACAATGTAAGTACAAAGATACAATGTAAGTATAATGTAAGTACAAAGATACAATGTAATACAATGTAAGTACAAAGATACAATGTAATACAATGTAAGTACAAAGATACAATGTAATACAATGTAAGTACAAAGATACAATGTAAGTACAATGTAAGTACAAAGATACAATGTAATACAATGTAAGTACAAAGATACAATGTAATACAATGTAAGTACAAAGATACAATGTAAGTATAATGTAAGTACAAAGATACAATGTAATACAATGTAAGTACAAAGATACAATGTAATACAATGTAAGTACAAAGATACAATGTAAGTACAATGTAAGTACAAAGATACAATGTAATACAATGTAAGTACAAAGATACAATGTAATACAATGTAAGTACAAAGATACAATGTAATACAATGTAAGTACAAAGATACAATGTAAGTACAATGTAAGTACAAAGATACAATGTAATACAATGTAAGTACAAAGATACAATGTAATACAATGTAAGTACAAAGATACAATGTAAGTACAATGTAAGTACAAAGATACAATGTAAGTACAATGTAAGTACAAAGATACAATCTAAGTACAAAGATACAATGTAAGTACAAAGATAAAAAAAATTACTGGGTCGTAAAGACAAAACCACCAGAAAGAGTAAAGATAGATATTGTTATTAGAACATTGGTATAAAAGAGCAGACATTGCAACAAAACAAATAATAAGGGAACCAACACTTCCAAAAATAACATGCAGTTGGGCGGTCCCATGATGTATATAATAGTACACACACTAAGGGAAGGAAAGAAACGTAACACTATGTATATAGGTGACTGTCATAGGAAACAATAAATGGAACCTTGTCCAAGCATAGCAATAGACATAGAACCAAAACCCATTAAAGTGAGTGAAAATACATGTAAGGGCTCGTTCACACGGAGTAAACGCGGCACACAGTGTGTGTTCGGGACGTTTGCTCCGCGATTTTGACAGTGCATGTTTGCGGTCGCGTTAATGCACCGACAAAATCGCGGCGCAAACGTCCCGTACACATTGCGTGCCGCGTTTACTCCGTGTGAACAAGCCCTAAAGGTTATGTAACGTATATAGCGTTTGCAATTGGTAGGTCCCGGTTACTTAACCTTTACCTGTATTTTCACTCACTTTAATGGGTTTTGGTCTTTGGGTCCTTGTACTATTTAGGTTTTGCCTGATATCTTCATTTTTTGGGATTGTGTTGTCGCCATTATGGTGTACTATGGATTCCTTGATTTGATGTATTAGGCTTTATATTCTGGCTTATTGCTTTTTGGGGCTTTTTGAACCTCATTATGGATTGTGCTATGGCTGGTGGGTCGGCCTTACTTTGGTTAGACCCTGTTTGTTGTTTTTTACTTCTCTTTTGCATATTATTAGGGTCAATGCAGATTGTTATGCCATTTTAGGAGGTTTGCATTCTTTTGCAGCAATTTCTTGTCTTTTATGTGTATTTGTGGGGGGATTGACCTCTCCCTTCTTGGTGGACTGAACCCCAACCTTCCTATCTCTTCCCCGTCTTCTCTATCCCAGTTCTTTTGCTTGGCCATGTGAGGCCGTGCTATGACTAGGGACTAAGCATGAAAATAAAGAATCCCTCCATCCTTGGACCTTCCCCTTCCCCGACCCCAAGGATCATAAGATACAAAATACAATACAACCTGGTTGTTGGACTTGATCATTATTCTTACCCAGGACTTTGAGATAATAACATTTCTCATGGAGCTTTTTGAACTTATCTATACGGCCCCTACAGCAGTAGACCCCTTCATCTTCCACTTTTATGCCGTACATCTTCAGGTCTGCGTTACCCTTGAATTCGATGGAGCGGTTCTTGTAAATATCACTGACATGTTTATCGATCTTTATTCCTTGGTTGAGTTCCGCTACTACGATATTGGGATGTTTTTCCCAACTAAAAACAGAATTTTTAATTTCTTCACTGTCAGTGTAGTCACATGAAAACTCCATCGTCTTGGACACATAGGCCGTAATGTCCTCAATGTTCCGTGCTTTGCCTGGAACGACAAGAAATCAGCATGGACGTAATATCATAGCTTATGTCTATAATCCAAAGTAAGAACAATTCTCCATTCATCTGTCCAGTTAGGAGACCCCCACTTTGTTTTCCTGTCATCAGATGGGGTTCTGTGTCTCATTGTAGAAGACTAAGGGTGAATTCACACTGAGTAAACGCTAGCTTATTCTGAACGTAAAACACGTTCAGAATAAGCGGCGTCTAAAGCAGCTCCATTCATTTCTATGGGAGCGGGGATACGAGCGCTCCCCATAGAAATGAATGGGCTGCTTCTTTCACTCCGTGCAGTCCCATTGAAGTGAATGGGGAGTGCCGGCGTATACGGCAAGCTCTGCTCATGCCGGAGCGTATACGCCGGCACTCCCCATTCATTTCAATGGGACTGCACAGAGTGAAAGAAGCAGCCCATTCATTTCTATGGGGAGCGCTCGTATCCCCGCTCCCATAGAAATGAATGGAGCTGCTTTAGACGCCGCTTATTCTGAACGTGTTTTACGTTCAGAATAAGCTAGCGTTTACTCAGTGTGAATTCACCCTTAGGAGTCATGTATGTTCCCCTAGGAAGTCTAATAGAGATGGGTGAACCGCATGAGATTCATTTTAACAAATGTTCGCGAGGCTTTGCCCTGGGATCACTCTGGGGAGTATTGTAGATAGCACCAGGTACTCCTTATTAGCACCTCAGTCGGGGTCCCAAGTAAAGATAGGTGAACCCCGGAAGATTTGTTTCGACCGATGCTTAGATGAAGTGAACCCCCAATTTGGTTCAAACTTATTCGGGTAAAACCAGAAGTGAAATGATGATACTCTGGGACTCTTCAAGCTCGATGTGAGTGAATTGGCCCATTTTTAATCCCAAGTGAACTAAGACAATGCTACAAAGTTAAATTGAGGATCGGAGAGCCAGAACCAAATGGTGGAAAAGTTCCAATGATGTCCAAGGGGGAGGCTTCAGAATACACCTAAGGCTATGGTCATATGGCTGTGCTCCGGTCAGCAAATATGGTCTGTCAGCCACATTTACTGGCCCAACCAGTGGTATAGCGTGTTCATTTGGTTCAGCTGAACCACGATCAGGACAAAAATAGTGGCCAATACACGATTGTGCTTCCTGGGATGATCACAGACGTGAACCAATCTTATACTCGTTCTCCTCAATCACCTTCCTCCATCTACCATTGGTCACAGTCTATCCCATTCCCTCACCAACAAGCTAAACAGAGTACGCCACCATATCCGACCAACCCCAGAATGATTGGCCAACACAACATCCAACATGATTCTTATTTTAGAACCAAAATTTGTCCCTCTCCTCCCCAATCGTGTCTTCTGCCTACTCCACATATCATTTTTCCCTTGGTTCATACACAATCACATCATCATAATCACACTCAACCCCTTTAATGAATGTGCCCCATAATCTATTTGGCCGTATAGATCTGGTGACTATCTATTCACTATGGTGATACTTTATATAACAATAGTTTATCTACCAGCAAGTTACTGGTGGCCAACCTGCCAAGACGGCGGCCCAATAAGCCCTGGCTAATACCTGTCTGTTGTATAAAACACCACACCCGAGTTCTTTGTAAACCTCAGACATACATTTCTCAAGAGTCAATGGTTGCCCACCAAGAATTTATCACATAGATCAGTGGCCATGTTGTGGTCCGTGAACTGGAGACCACTGATATAGATGATGTATTACTTACATAGAACAATAACAGAGATGAAAGCCAACAGAAGAGTCGTCCATCGAGTCATGGTGAAAGTCTCCTGGAATGGAAAGAAGTATTGTGTTACACTTGAGCAGCCTATATACTTCATTGTACACTATGTAATACTTCACAGGTAGACGATCTTCTAGACAGACAATGAATAGAGAATATTGTCATATCATGGTGAATTGGTTTCATGAGATGTTGCAACCGTTAACACAACCGAGGATCAAGTCTGGGCATATCCATATAGTGTAAGGTCTCATAGTAAAATCCAGAAGTCCTCTGTTTCTGAGCAGGGTTCTTTCCCTGGAAGGAACCCGGAGATAAATCAAACGTTTTGCTATGAAATTGTTATTTAAGCAGTTCCCAAGGCGATGCAATCGCTGCTTACATAATTTACTAATATGCAATAGACAGAGGACTAAAAGACAACAAGTAAAAACCATCTGTGTATCATACAACACCGCTCCGTTATACCAAATCTAAGGGTACTCCAAGATATCCACCAGAGACAGCTACAAGACCGGATGGAACAGAAAATCAATGTCAAGCAAAGAAAGTTATATAGTAGTCAGGTTCAAAACCAGGAAAGCACAGAAATAGCCAAAATGACAGCAGAGGGATATCAGAGCCCAAACCACGGTCAAGTCCGGGAGGTTACAGATAAAACCAAATCAGTCAAACATCAGAAAACCAGGAGAGTAAAACCAAAATCAGTAACCAAGGAATCAGCAGAAGATAGAGAAGACAGAGCCAGAACACAAAGGTAATCACAGGCAGCGAGGATGTTATAGAGCGAGGCTGCACCCAGACCCCCGAGCCTTAGGAGGTCCATGAGGTGTCTCTTCCCAATATGAGGACACCTGTACAACAACTGATACATTACTAAGGCCCCTGGTCCTGGTTTTCCATTGAGGACCAGGAGGTTCACGTTACGCTTCCTATTGGGCGTGTAGAAAATCGAGATGCCCAGTCCTCCTTTTCCCTATCAAAAGCTGATCATCCAATACACAGTATATGGTTGACTGGTCTTACTGAAGGGGACAGGTTCTTAGTCACATGTATCTGACAACCTTTAGGTCTCACACAAACACGGAGGGAGTGATACTGCAGCAGCATCCCCCACTTCTCCCTTCTCCTCACTTTCTTACTTAAGTCAAAGACTTTAGTGACTACAAAGAACCTGCAAGTGAAGAAAGGGGAAGTCCTGGCGACTGCGAAGAGAGGAAGGTGTAAATTTCCCCTCAAGTCTTACAAGTGATTAGTTGCCTTTTCCTAGATGAAAGTCAGGAGTAAAAGCACAAAGTCCTCTCTCCATTGTCACTCACAAGTTAAGGTTCCTTGAACAACCCTCACCTGTGAGGTCCTGACCCTGCACCCTGGTATTCCGTCCTTCCCTGTGTAGACTGGAGGGCTATCTCCAGGATGAAGTCCACATGCTTCATGTCACTTGGGACTTTGCAAAGCTGAAGAACCGAAATCGCATCTGATGGAGCAGCATGTAAGATACTAAACTGAGCGGTGACTGTTCTCAGCCCTTCTCAAGCTTGTGATGACCTCAAGGGGTTTTCCAATAAGGGAAGGACTAGGGCACAAGTCATTATCGATCTGCTTCACTCAATCTTTGGTAATATTTTGCAGTTACATATAAAGTTGCTCTAGTTACGGTCTAATAGATAATAATCTGGGGCAGTATATTTACTGGGGAACCAAGAAATATACACTGAAAATTTTCCAAAAATTTCAGGTTTGGCCAAACCTCAATTTTTGGGAGTTTGTCACCTACAAATCACTTTTGTACCCGGAGTCTCTTCAGCAGAGGTCCAGGGAAGGTGCGGAGAAATCAGGGTTGGCGGAGTTTGCAGAATGTGAAGTTCAAGTAATAGATATATTAAGTAATAGACCGTGCAGGTCCAAAGCCGAGGTCATACATGGTAGTCAGTATTCATAGGGACAGGAAACATCTCCGCAGGAACTAGGCAAGCTAGGAACCAACATTGCACATGTATCTTCTTATATAATAAGGTGCAGGGGCCCCATAGGAATGTAAATCCCATCAGTATTTGGTGTGACCTTTGCCCTTTGGAGGAGGAGTCCTGGAAGTGATCATACAACCCTGATCTCATCATCATCCAGTCTGTCTTGGATGACATGAAGAGACAGATGGATTGGAGCAACATCCACAGAAGATCTGGGCTTGGTTCTCCAAGATGGCGGCAGGAACAAGGTCCCTGCCGAGACCTGCCAAAAACTGTCTGCAAGTATTGAGAAGAATTAATAGAGGGCAAAGGTCACACCGAATAGTTTTACAAGTCAGTTATTTCAATGCTTATGAGAGTCTTCTGCAGCAAAGCGAATGTAAGAAGGAACGGGGGGACCAGAGATTTAGGGCCACAGGACAAAAGTGAGCTTTTATGTAAAGTATATTATATTGTTATTAGGGGGATTGTCCCACCCAGTGGAGGCCGATCTCTGTGTATATGGACAGCACAGCAGGGAGTTTTCTTCCCAGGATTCCCCCATATGAGATAGATCAGAGAAATGCTGCAAAGAGTTACTCAGGTGGCCCCAACAGGACAATGGACTACAGGGGGCACATGCCCACTACTGCCAATGACAAGAGCAGATTGTAGAGTATTACAGAGCCTGGACCGCAGCTGATCAGCCTGGTGGCTTCATAATAGACCTTAGATGGTTGTCCTCTGACTACGCATTTATCTGACAGCTAATCTTGACGTCCCCACATGTCTAAGCATGCATGTGTTCTTAACAGGGACACAGGAATCACTGCCCGGCACCTCCGATGGGGGGAACTCACTTCAAAACAAAGAATTGGGAATGTTGAAATTCAAAACGATGAGTCCTTTCTTCTCTAACATCCGGCAAATAAACACAACTGAGATCAGCGGGAACAGCCAACCACAGTCTAACGTGTAAACTTAAAGGGGACCTATCCCCACATCAGTGAACTCCAACTCTTTACATCCTTCAGTCTGTGCTTATCCACTGATTCTAGAACAGTAGGAATTTTTTACTCTGGTTCCCTCCATTCCTGAGCAATCGATGCTCTTAGTTTCACCACTTGTTTAGGCTTTCTACTATCAGGTGAGCGGTGCTCAGCTGGATCAGACTGATAAGGACCTGACACTGGAGAGAAAAAGTAGTATATTGTGTGTGGGGCATAAAAGCACAGATTGCTCAGGAATGGTGGGGGTTGGAGACAAATTACCAAGTGCACCAGAATTAGTAGAGCATAAAGAGGCAACACCATGGCTCAGTGGTTAGCTATGCACTTGCCGCGCTGGAGTCCAGAGTTCGAATCCCACCAAGAACAACATCTGCAAGGAGTTTGTATGTTCTCCCATTCTACAAAGACATACTGGTAGGAAAAAAAAATGTACATTGTGATCCCTATAAATCAAAATCTGCATAAAGAAAAATGAGTGGAGTGGAGGTGGTGAATAAAGGGAGACACATAGAATACAGGGGGGACACATAGAATACAGGGGGGACACATAGAATACAGGGGGGACACATAGAATACAGGGGGGACACATAGAATACAGGAGGGACACATAGAATACAGGAGGGACACATAGAATACAGGGGGGACACATAGAATACAGGGGGGGGGACATAGAATACAGGAGGACACATAGAATACAGGGGGGACACATAGAATACAGGGGGGACACATAGAATACAGGGGGGACACATAGAATACAGGGGGGACACATAGAATACAGGGGGGGACACATAGAATACAGGAGGACACATAGAATACAGGGGGACACATAGAATACAGGGGGGACACATAGAATACAGGAGGACACATAGAATACAGGGAGGACACATAGAATACAGGGGGGACACATAGAATACAGGGGGACACATAGAATACAGGGGGGACACATAGAATACAGGGGGACACATAGAATACAGGGGGGACACATAGAATACAGGAGGACACATAGAATACAGGGGGGACACATAGAATACAGGAGGGCACATAGAATACAGGGGGGGGACACATAGAATACAGGGGGGGACACATAGAATACAGGGGGGACACATAGAATACAGGGGGGACACATAGAATACAGGGAGGACACATAGAATACAGGGGGGGGGACACATAGAATACAGGAGGACACATAGAATACAGGAGGGACACATAGAATACAGGAGGGACACATAGAATACAGGGGGACACATAGAATACAGGGGGGACACATAGAATACAGGAGGGACACATAGAATACAGGGGGGACACATAGAATACAGGGGGGACACATAGAATACAGGAGGGACACATAGAATACAGGAGGGACACATAGAATACAGGGGGGACACATAGAATACAGGAGGACACATAGAATACAGGGGGGACACATAGAATACAGGAGGGGGACACATAGAATACAGGAGGACACATAGAATACAGGAGGGACACATAGAATACAGGAGGACACATAGAATACAGGGGGACACATAGAATACAGGGGGACACATAGAATACAGGGGGACACATAGAATACAGGGGGGATACATAGAATACAGGAGGGACACATAGAATACAGGGGGGGGACACATAGAATACAGGAGGACACATAGAATACAGGGGGACACATAGAATACAGGGGGGACACATAGAATACAGGAGGACACATAGAATACAGGAGGGACACATAGAATACAGGGGGGACACATAGAATACAGGAGGACACATAGAATACAGGGGGACACATAGAATACAGGGGGGATACATAGAATACAGGAGGGACACATAGAATACAGGAGGGACACATAGAATACAGGGGGGACACATAGAATACAGGGGGGACACATAGAATACAGGAGGGACACATAGAATACAGGAGGGACACATAGAATACAGGGGGGACACATAGAATACAGGAGGACACATAGAATACAGGGGGGACACATAGAATACAGGGGGGGACACATAGAATACAGAGGGGACACATAGAATACAGGGGGACACATAGAATACAGGAGGGCACATAGAATACAGGAGGGCACATAGAATACAGGGGGGACACATAGAATACAGGAGGACACATAGAATACAGGGGGGACACATAGAATACAGGAGGGACACATAGAATACAGGGGGGACACATAGAATACAGGGGGGGGGGACATAGAATACAGGAGGACACATAGAATACAGGGGGGACACATAGAATACAGGGGGGACACATAGAATACAGGGGGACACATAGAATACAGGGGGGACACATAGAATACAGGAGGACACATAGAATACAGGGGGGACACATAGAATACAGGGGGACACATAGAATACAGGAGGGCACATAGAATACAGGGGGGGACACATAGAATACAGGGAGGACACATAGAATACAGGGGGGGGACACATAGAATACAGGGGGGGGACACATAGAATACAGGGGGGACACATAGAATACAGGGGGACACATAGAATACAGGGGGGACACATAGAATACAGGAGGACACATAGAATACAGGAGGGACACATAGAATACAGGGGGGACACATAGAATACAGGGGGGACACATAGAATACAGGAGGGACACATAGAATACAGGGGGGGACACATAGAATACAGGGGGGACACATAGAATACAGGGGGGACACATAGAATACAGGGGGGACACATAGAATACAGGAGGACACATAGAATACAGGGGGGGACACATAGAATACAGGAGGACACATAGAATACAGGGGGGGACACATAGAATACAGGAGGACGCATAGAATACAGGGGAGGACGCATAGAATACAGGGGGGACGCATAGAATACAGGGGGGACACATAGAATACAGGGGGGACACATAGAATACAGAGGGGACACATAGAATACAGGGGGACACATAGAATACAGGAGGGACACATAGAATACAGGGGGACACATAGAATACAGGGGGACACATAGAATACAGGGGGACACATAGAATACAAGGGGGGCACATAGAATACAGGAGGGACACATAGAATACAGGAGGGGACACATAGAATACAGGGGGGACACATAGAATACAGGAGGACACATAGAATACAGGGGGGACACATAGAATACAAGGGGGGCACATAGAATACAGGAGGGACACATAGAATACAGGAGGGGACACATAGAATACAGGGGGGACACATAGAATACAGGAGGACACATAGAATACAGGGGGACACATAGAATACAGGAGGGACACATAGAATACAGGGGGACACATAGAATACAGGGGGGGGGACACATAGAATACAGGGAGGACACATAGAATACAGGGGGACACATAGAATACAGGGGGGGGGACACATAGAATACAGGGGGGGGACACATAGAATACAGGGAGGACACATAGAATACAGGGGGACACATAGAATACAGGGGGACACATAGAATACAGGGGGACACATAGAATACAGGGGGACACATAGAATACAGGGGGACACATAGAATACAGGAGGACACATAGAATACAGGGGGGACACATAGAATACAGGAGGACACATAGAATACAGGTGATGTTATTTTGGCTGTAGAGTGAATACTGTAAGAAGGAATTTATATGTACTTTATTTTATTGCTATTCTGAGTGTTAGAAGATCGGACTCCTGAGGGCAATAAACAGAATATATTTCCTGGAATTAATTTCCTTAAGATTCGTTGCCAAGGCTCATTAGGAGGGAAATTCCACCGATTCCTTCTGAGTCTCTTACACTTGGTGATATTCTCACGCATTGAATAATTCTTCAGCCTATAAATTATCATATTGTGACTCTACATACACAGTATAACCTCTTCCGCCTCCTCCTGAAGTATACACAGTATAATCTCCTCCTCCTGAAGAATACACAGTATAACCTCCTCCTCCTGAAGAATACACAGTATAATCTCCTCCTCCTGAAGAATACACAGTATAACCTCCTCCTCCTGAAGAATACACAGTATAACCTCCTCTTCCTGGCGTATACACAGTATAATCTCCTCCTCCTGAAGAATACACAGTATAACCTCCTCCTCCTGAAGAATACACAGTATAACCTCCTCTTCCTGAAGTATACACAGTATAACCTCCTCTTCCTGGCGTATACACAGTATAACCTCCTCTTCCTGGCGTATACACAGTATAATCTCCTCCTCCTGGTGTATACACAGTATAACCTCCTCCTCCTGAAGTATACACAGTATAACCTCCTCCTCCTGAAGTATACACAGTATAACCTCCTCCTCTTGGTGTATACACAGTATAACCTCCTCCTCCTCCTCCTCCTGAAGTATACACAGTATAACCTCCTCCTCCTGAAGTATACACAGTATAATCTCCTGCTCCTGGTGTATACACAGTATAACCTCCTCCTCCTGAAGTATACCCAGTATAACCTCCTCCTCCTGAAGTATACACAGTATAACCTCCTCCTCTTGGTGTATACACAGTATAACCTCCTCCTCCTGAAGTATACACAGTATAACCTCCTCTTCCTGGCGTATACACAGTATAACCTCCTCTTCCTGGCGTATACACAGTATAATCTCCTCCTCCTGGTGTATACACAGTATAACCTCCTCCTCCTGAAGTATACACAGTATAACCTCCTCCTCCTGAAGTATACACAGTATAACCTCCTCCTCTTGGTGTATACACAGTATAACCTCCTCCTCCTCCTGAAGTATACACAGTATAACCTCCTCCTCCTGAAGTATACACAGTATAATCTCCTGCTCCTGGTGTATACACAGTATAACCTCCTCCTGAAGTATACACAGTATAACCTCCTCCTCCTGAAGTATACACAGTATAACCTCCTCCTCTTGGTGTATACACAGTATAACCTCCTCCTCCTGAAGTATACACAGTATAATCTCCTGCTCCTGGTGTATACACAGTATAACCTCCTCCTCCTGAAGTATACACAGTATAACCTCCTCCTCCTGAAGTATACACAGTATAACCTCCTCCTCTTGGTGTATACACAGTATAACCTCCTCCTCCTGAAGTATACACAGTATAACCTCCTCCTCTTGGTGTATACACAGTATAACCTCCTCCTCCTGAAGTATACACAGTATAACCTCCTCCTCCTGAAGTATACACAGTATAACCTCCTCCTCCTGAAGTATACACAGTATAACCTCCTCCTCTTGGTGTATACACAGTATAACCTCCTCCTCCTGAAGTATACACAGTATAACCTCCTCCTCCTGAAGTATACACAGTATAATCTCCTGCTCCTGGTGTATACACAGTATAACCTCCTCCTCCTGAAGTATACACAGTATAACCTCCTCCTCCTGAAGTATACACAGTATAACCTCCTCCTCTTGGTGTATACACAGTATAACCTCCTCCTCCTGAAGTATACACAGTATAACCTCCTCCTCCTGAAGTATACACAGTATAACCTCCTCCTCCTGAAGTATACACAGTATAATCTCCTGCTCCTGGTGTATACACAGTATAATCTCCTCCTCCTGAAGTATACACAGTATAACCTCCTCCTCCTGAAGTATACACAGTATAACCTCCTCCTCCTGAAGTATACACAGTATAATCTCCTCCTCCTGAAGTATACACAGTATAACCTCCTCCTCCTGAAGTATACACAGTATAACCTCCTCCTCCTGAAGTATACACAGTATAACCTCCTCCTCCTGAAGTATACACAGTATAACCTCCTCCTCCTGAAGTATACACAGTATAATCTCCTGCTCCTGGTGTATACACAGTATAATCTCCTCCTCCTGAAGTATACACAGTATAACCTCCTCCTCCTGAAGTATACACAGTATAACCTCCTCCTCCTGAAGTATACACAGTATAATCTCCTCCTCCTGAAGTATACACAGTATAACCTCCTCCTCCTGAAGTATACACAGTATAACCTCCTCCTCCTGAAGTATACACAGTATAATCTCCTCCTCCTGAAGTATACACAGTATAATCTCCTCCTCCTGGCGTATACACAGTATAACCTCCTCCTCCTAGATGTAATATGTGGGACACAAAGACTTAGGGCTTGCTGACCCTTTGTTCACATCTGCGTTCGGTATTCCGTTCAGGGATTGCGCATGTCGACCCCCTGTAGGTAATACCGAATGCAACTGCAAGCGCTGTGCAATAAAAGCACATGGAACCCATAGACTATAATGGGGTCTGTATGTTGGTCGCGCGCTGCCCGCACGAATCATGTGGACAGGAAAGTAGATTGTGTGGAGATTAGGGTTGAGTGATCGGATTCCAATCGGCGATCGAGTAAATTTCATGATCGGAATTCTGATCCCGATCATTTTAGGCAGGATCGAGGTCGGAGGTTATTTCCCACAATGCTTTGCTACTGGTTAAGCATTGTGGGAAAAGCGAACAATGTTAAGAATGAATGGATGGATGGTATCTACTCTTTTGTTTCCTCCCTGCTATGCCGTAGGAATGAATGGACGCAGCCCGGAGCGTAGGGGGTTAAGTGCCGGACGCCGGCACAGGCTGTGTGCTGGTGGCATCCATTCATTCCTATACTCATCAGCTCTGCTACATCTGAGATCTACAACTCAGATGTAGCAGAGCTGAGTACACAATAAAGAGTCGATAGACAAGTCCACTTACCGCTGCCGCTCCCCGTCTGTTCTCTTCTCGCCTCTTCTCAGTCCATACACGCCCCTAGCTCACAGGTTACTGTTACAGCCCTAGGAAGAAGGCGGGGCTTTTGGCTTAGGAGAGTGTGGGCGGGTACTGTATCCGCCCACACTCTCCTAAGCCACAACATGCCCGCCTACTCCCAGCATCAGTAACACTAGCCTGGGAGGTGGGGGCGCGCATGGCGCTCTGAAGACATGCGCAGTAGAAAGAGGAGCGAGAGTGGCACGGATCGGTAGCGGCAGCTGGTAAGTAGACAACAGGGGGAACTTAGGTAGCCGGGGGATTTTTTAATCACTACACAGCGTGGATTCTAAGAATTAAAGCGTTCAGTTGTTAGATTCCATGCTGTATAGTGAATAGGATTGTTTTTAAAATCCGATCTCCGATTAGCAAAAAAATCCCATTGACTTGTATTGGAATCAGAATTGGGATCGAGATCGGGTTCGAATGAAAAATGATCGGAAATCGGATTTCAAAATCGATCCTGAAAATTCAAGATCGACTCAATCCTAGCGGAGATCTGATGGCGACCCCATTAAAGTCTCTGGGGTCCGTGTGCTTTCACTGGCACACCACTTGCAGTCGTGTTCGATATTCTTTTCGGGGGGGGGGGGTCCTCATGCAGACTCCCCAGATGGAATACCAACAAAGATGTGGACGAGGCCTGAGACAACTGGTTTAACCATTTATTTGGCCATCGCCCAGTAGTTTTAGTTGCACCACTTTGGTTTCCTTCATTAGTGAGCAACAAATGTTATCACATGCGGTTACACGAGTCGTCCTTAAGTCACCCAACCTACTGAGAGGCTGTGACCGTCTTGTAAGACGTGGTGATGAAACCTACACTGGCCATAAGTGACTCACCCCGCCGGGGTCTGTACATGAAGGAGCTGCGTGTTCTCGGGAAATACTATGGAAATGGAAGAGATGTCAAAGTCGAAAATATAATGTTTTACAGCATACAGTATGTGACATATCTATAGGGCGGGATATGGAGTCCAAGCAATTGCCCCCTGCCCTTCAGATAACAGGGCTCCCATGTCCTTACTACTAATTATTACTATATAGCTTTCACTTATGACATTACTATCGGGGCACCGTCCCTATCAGTGGGATTTGCCCCCCGGCCCCTAGAGGGGGCAATAATATCTGCAGTCAACAACAAAAAAACTCATATTAGAACTATATAAAAAGCAGAATCTGAAAACCTCAGGGTGACTCATCCGTCTACTGGACGTCATAGGACAAGGAACTCCGGAGTGCACCTTCACCCAGTGCCCCTGCCCGGGATACACAAGACGCCCTGAGTGCGGAGACCTCATACACACCATTGGTAGTCAACAGGGTGCAAAATACAAAAGGACCAATTTTTTCCTAAATTCCCCTGACAGTCATTTCCCTTTTCACAGTTCTCTGTGGTCTTGTTCGCTCTCTCCTCATTGACGTCACTGCTGCCAACTTCACTCTGGTTGCTCAAGATGTCAGAAACCCAAAGCCTGGAGGAAGTTCCCATTCACTAGCCGGCCCTATAAATGTGGCTGAGACTACCCAGAGTGTTACTAAGGACCGCTGGCCAGTCTGGGTCTCTTTGGATCTTTCAGGACCAGATGTGCACCCTAACAGGGCAAAGGGGCCGCATGCCCCGGGGTCTTCTCCTCTTTGGAGACCTACAGTAACTTACAATATTATGGTGGACAGTCTGTATGGGGCAAGATTTAGAAGGACACTCTGTGACTGGTTGTAATATTTTGAGGTCCATATCTTGTAGCACTAGTATTTCTGAGGTCCATACGGCAGTACTATATACTGTATATCAGGGGTAGGGAACCTTCGGCTCTCCAGCTGCTGTGAAACTACAACTCCCATCATGCTCCATTCACTTCCATGGGAGTTCCAAGAACAGCAGAGCCAGTATGCATGCTGGGAGTTGTAGTTTTGTAACAGCTGGAGAGCCGTACGTTCCCTACCCCTGCTGTATATAGGACCAGCATGCATCGTGTTGTAACAATATCCCACCAAATAAAGTGGAGAGATAACCCAGAGGTGAGATGTGTTGGCCACACAACTTTTGTCAGCAGTGGTAACCTACCCCCATACCCTAATACTTCGTAACATTACCTCTCCACCCCTGTAACCTTCAGTCCCCCTGACTCGCTCCCCTCACCACCCTTGATCTCCCCACTTTCCCATTGTCCGGACACTGTTAGTCCCATCTAGTCTCCACTTGCCCAGGTGTTTAGTGTCACCTGGTTGTGTCTCCACTTATCTTGGATACTCAAGCATAAAGTTAAGGACGGACAGACTATTGTCCTGGTAAGAACTGAAGCTGCTTTCTCAAGACTGTCCCTCTGCGCTCCTGCGGTGACAAGTCCTTGAGATTATCTAATAGAAGATCTAAGATCATCTCCTGACGACCTCGAAGCACCATCAGCATCTGGGAGGCTTCCATATACCGGCAGAAGAGGGTGGAATGAACACCACGTTGTCTTCTCTGTTGGCTTCTTCTTCATGTCCATCCCTTGGCTGCCAATTTTGCCAAAATAAAAAAATAAGACCCTCCAGCATTTGTTACTGAAGTCACGTGAGAGGCCTCGTATCAGAGAAACACCTTGTGTCATAGAAGAAGACAAGCTGAGCCGACTCCTGAACTAAGTGTTACCTCTATTATGGGAAGTAAAGAGAGAGAGCGGAGTCCAGAAGTGGCGGAGTCAGACTAACAAAACTTCCATTCAACCACCAAAATCCAAAGATTTACCCAAAACTCCTTCTTATTGTGTAACAGAGGTGCAAAAATAAGAGTGTGACCAGCTTCACCCCACCGGCACCAAGGTCATCTGCTCTAGTGTCCAGCATTGTAGATCTAGAAAACCTGCGGGCGATGAATTCTCTCTCCTAATATTCCTAGATCTTTATATCACATTCAGCTTCTATATTGTAAGATGTTATTTACACACGTTTTGGTTTTTGGTTTATTTCTTTAGAATTTTCTGGATAGATACAAAATGGTTAAACATATAATATGTCACAGTCATATAATGAATCTTTGCCTCAGAACATCCCTGTCCATAAACTGCTGCTAAAAATCAAAAACTTCCAGATTTATCACAGTGACTGATGCGGGCTGATAGATCGGATGGATCTTTACACTATCTAGGTTAGGTTTATACCACCTATCGGTTGGCTTCATCAACAACAATGGGATACAGTTATGCTGCACATACATTGGCCCAGATTTTGTTAATATTTAGGCAGTGTAAGCCTAGAAAGGCCATCTGGAGATTTGCCAGATTTATCACAGTGACTGACGCTGGATGATAACTCTGGTGTATCCTTACACTGTCTAGTGTCTACTAACATTTTGTTGGCTTTGTTTGAGACAGAATTTTCCAACAAAATGATGCCAAAGACATATAATAACAAATCGGGCTACTCATGCACATTCAGCTCCTGCACCTCCCCCACTAGGCCGCGCCACTTGTCATACAAGACAAGCACTTCATAAATAAGGTTATCAGCTGTGCATACATTTTGACATACATTACGCCACAATTTGGACAATTCCATTATTAAATCTGGTGATTATTCATAGAAAACCTCTAATTCCGAATGTTTCAATTTTTTGACTGGTCAGATAAGATTTGTCCCATTTGGAGGAAATAAAATAAGTAACATTACAGAGAATAAAGTGAAATATGGAAAATCATGAAGTAGAATTCCCGCAGGTTAAGATTCTCCATAAGAAGATCTAGAAAACTCCCTTCTATATGGAAAGGACATGACATGTAAATACAAAGTTTACTCCAAGATGGCGTCACATTCTCCACGTTATTACCATAAACCTCGGACTATCAGACTCTGAACTACTGGAGGCCGAAATCAAGGAATCTCACTGTATCAATGCAATACTTAGAAGGATCGGATACTTGGTTAATGGGACGGGTCACGTGAAGGTAGACGACTATTCATGAACGCCGCTTAAGAGGGAAAATCCAGAGTCTGTGAGAACATGTTACCTAGAGAAATAAGCGGCGAGAAGAACTGAGACATGGACAGATCTCCATGAAGTCACCTGGACGTACCAAACCACCAAACCAAGACCAAGAACAACGGCCCCAACAACAGAAGGCAGAAGATATAAGGTAAGTCTGACAGCTCTGAAATTCTAGATCCCAAACATAAGATCTCCTGGAAATTTTGGTAAAATTTTATGGTCTGATAATCACATAACGTTGGCATTTCCCAAGAGGTGAAAATGTGATTGGCCGATTAACCAAATAATCACATGAAAGAGGCATTTCACAAAAAATATCAGTCCGGTGGTTTCAGCCTAAGGAAATCACCAACCATCCTTAAAGGGGCTCAGGGGAGTCATCAAGAACCTCAGCCCTCCAAAATCTTAGAGACTCAAGCTCATGTGTCACCCAGCCCTGCAGATAGATAGGTTACTGTCACCAGACCCAGCATATCACTCCAGCCCTGCAGATAGATAGGTTACTTTCACCAGACCCAGCATATTACCCCAGCCCTGCAGATAGATAGGTTACTGTCACCAGACCCAGCATATCACCCCAGTCCTGCAGATAGCTAGGTTACTGTCACCAGAGCCAGCATATCACCCCAGTCCTGCAGATAGATAGGTTACTGTCACCAGACCCAGCATATCACCCCAGCCCTGCAGATAGCTAGGTTACTGTCACCAGAGCCAGCATATCACCCCAGTCCTGCAGATAGATAGGTTACTGTCACCAGACCCAGCATATCACCCCAGTCCTGCAGATAGATAGGTTACTGTCACCAGAACCAGCATATCACCCCAGCCCTGCAGATAGATAGGTTACTGTCACCAGACCCAGCATATCACCCCAGTCCTGCAGATAGATAGGTTACTGTCACCAGACCCAGCATATCACCCCCGCCCTGCAGACAGATAGGTTACTGTCACCAGAACCAGCATATCACCTCAGCCCTGCAGATAGATAGGTTACTGTCACCAGACCCAGCATATCACTCCAGCCCTGCAGATAGATAGGTTACTGTCACCAGACCCAGCATATCACCCTAGCCCTGCAGATAGATAGGTTACTTTCACCAGAACCAGCATATCACCCCAGCCCTGCAGATAGATAGGTTACTGTCACCAGACCCAGCATATCACCCTAGCCCTGCAGATAGATAGGTTACTTTCACCAGAACCAGCATATCACCCCAGTCCTGCAGATAGCTAGGTTACTGTCACCAGAGCCAGCATATCACCCCAGTCCTGCAGATAGATAGGTTACTGTCACCAGACCCAGCATATCACCCTAGCCCTGCAGATAGATAGGTTACTGTCACCAGACCCAGCATATCACCCCAGTCCTGCAGATAGCTAGGTTACTGTCACCAGAGCCAGCATATCACCCCAGTCCTGCAGATAGATAGGTTACTGTCACCAGACCCAGCATATCACCCCAGCCCTGCAGATAGATAGGTTACTGTCACCAGACCCAGCATATCACCCTAGCCCTGCAGATAGATAGGTTACTGTCACCAGACCCAGCATATCACCCCAGCCCTGCAGATAGATAGGTTACTGTTACCAGACCCAGCATATCACCCCAGCCCTGCAGATAGCTAGGTTACTGTCACCAGAACCAGCATATCACCCCAGCCCTGCAGATAGATAGGTTACTGTCACCAGAACCAGCATATCACCCCAGTCCTGCAGATAGATAGGTTACTGTCACAAGACCCAGCATATCACCCCAGTCCTGCAGATAGATAGGTTAATGTCACCAGAACCAGCATATCACCCCAGTACTGCAGACAGATAGGTTACTGTCAACAGACCCCACATATCACCCCAGCCCTGCAGATAGATAGGTTACTGTCACCAGACCCAGCATATCACCCCAGTCGTGCAGATAGATAGGTTACTGTCACCAGAACCAGCATATCACCCCAGTCCTGCAGATAGATAGGTTACTGTCACCAGAACCAGCATATCACCCCCGCCCTGCAGATAGATAGGTTACTGTCACCAGAACCAGCATATCACCCAGTCCTGCAGATAGATAGGTTACTGTCACCAGACTCCAGCATATCACCCCAGTCCTGCAGATAGATAGGTTACTGTCACCAGACTCCAGCATATCACCCCAGTCCTGCAGATAGGTAGGTTACTGTCACCAGAACCAGCATATCACCCCAGCTCTGCAGATAGATAGGTTACTGTCACCAGAACCAGTATATCACCCCAGCCCTGCAGATAGATAGGTTACTGTCACCAGACCCAGCATATCACCCCCGCCCTGCAGATAGATAGGTTACTGTCACCAGAACCAGTATATCACCCCAGCCCTGCAGATAGATAGGTTACTGTCACCAGAACCAGCATATCACCCCAGCCCTGCAGATAGATAGGTTAGTGTCACCAGAACCAGCATATCACCTCAGCCCTGCAGATAGATAGGTTACTGTCACCAGAACCAGCATATCACCCCAGTCCTGCAGATAGATAGGTTACTGTCACCAGAACCAGCATATCACCCCAGCCCTGCAGATAAATAGGTTACTGTCACCAGAACCAGCATATCACCCCAGCCCTGCAGATAGATAGGTTACTGTCACCAGACCCAGCATATCACCCCAGCCCTGCAGATAGATAGGTTACTGTCACCAGAACCAGCATATCACCCCAGCCCTGCAGATAGATAGGTTACTGTCACCAGACCCAGCATATCACCCCAGTCCTGCAGATAGATAGGTTACTGTCACCAGAACCAGCATATCACCCCAGCCCTGCAGATAGATAGGTTACTGTCACCAGACCCAGCATATCACCCCAGCCCTGCAGATAGATAGGTTACTGGCACCAGACCCAGCATAGCACCCCAGTCCTGCAGATAAATAGGTTACTGTCACCAGAACCAGCATATCACCCCAGCCCTGCAGATAAATAGGTTACTGTCACCAGAACCAGCATATCACCCCAGCCCTGCAGATAGATAGGTTACTGTCACCAGACCCAGCATATCACCCCAGCCCTGCAGATAGATAGGTTACTGTCACCAGAACCAGCATATCACCCCAGCCCTGCAGATAGATAGGTTACTGTCACCAGACCCAGCATAGCACCCCAGTCCTGCAGATAAATAGGTTACTGTCACCAGAACCAGTATATCACCCCAGCCCTGCAGATAGATAGGTTACTGTCACCAGACCAGCATATCACCCCAGCCCTGCAGATAAATAGGTTACTGTCACCAGAACCAGCATATCACCCCAGCCCTGCAGATAGATAGGTTACTGTTACCAGACCCAGCATATTACCCCAGCCCTGCAGATAGATAGGTTACTGTCACCAGACCCAGCATATCACCCCAGCCCTGCAGATAGATAGGTTACTGTCACCAGACCCAGCATATCACCCCAGCCCTGCAGATAGATAGGTTACTGTCACCAGAACCAGCATATCACCCCAGCCCTGCAGATAGATAGGTTACTGTCACCAGAACCAGCATATCACCCCAGCCCTGCAGATAGATAGGTTACTGTCACCAGACCCAGCATATCACCCCAGCCCTGCAGATAGATAGGTTACTGGCACCAGACCCAGCATATCACCCCAGTCCTGCAGATAGATAGGTTACTGTCACCAGAACCAGTATATCACCCCAGTCCTGCAGATAGATAGGTTACTGTCACTAGAACCAGCATATCACCCCAGCCCTGCAGATAGATAGGTTACTGTCACCAGACCCAGCATATCACCCCAGCCCTGCAGATAGATAGGTTTCTGTCACCAGAATATTGGCTTCTGTTACTGAGATATTAATTTTTTTTTGTCAGTATGCAAATTAGCTTTTTTTTAGGAATCAGTGCATTGTTTATGCTCAAAGAGGTAATTTGCTTATTGAGGCAAAAATTCACAAGGCAAGGTTTCATTCAGGTGACCTTAATCTATCTTCTGGTTCTAGTAGCAGGGGGATGTCTTATTATACACTATCCCTTTAATCTAAGAGTCGATGCCTTAATCAGCCTCAAGATTCTGCCTTTAATCAGCAGATGTCGGACTTTTCTACAGGTGCTGATATTGACTGATTATTTCCATGCAGCGCCCACTACAGGTGATGTGTATCATTACATGCCGTCACTCCATGTACTGCTGGTCAATGTAATACATGTACAGACCGGGACCAGCGGAGTGATAGCGCCATATGTAGGGTCTCCATACAGGTGACCACCCCCATGACATCCATATGCCCTCTTAGGTTGTGGTATCGCCCTGACCCGTAGAAAATAGACAACATGATGAACTCTGTAAAACCGAAAATCACAAGAAATTGTCTCAATAGTGTTTTTTTTTTCCCCAAGTCCGTCCATTCTGAATTTCTTCTCACTCTCTCCTATTCAATGGTGCCATTGTAAAGGACACTTTGTCCAGCAAGAAATAAGCCCTCGTGACTATTGGCATAGAGTAAAAACATGACAACCCCAATACAGTATGTACAGTTCCCAGGCATTCAGGGGTTAATGACACATTCAGCTCGGCTACATCCTCATATGGAGAGAACGAAAACCAGAACTAGAAACCAAAATCCCTTCAGTAAACAGATGTGCTGTGCGGCAGTAATATCCAGCTCTCCGCGGCTCTGACACGACTACTCCTAGGGCATGATGGGAGTTGTAGCTTCACCAGCAGCTATAGGGATAAACTATTAACTCCGTCACAACCGGCCCACACAAATCTCCTGACATCCGAGTTCTGGCTGAGAAACTGGAAAAACCTGCTGTCCGGGGCGAGAGGTGCGAGGCGCAATAACTTACCTGATCTAGATATAATATCCAAGCTGCTGGGGCCGGTGCCAAACCCTCCGCACCAAGCGCCAAAACAAACCGACTGTCTGGACGTTCAGAGATAGAAGATAGTTGTGTGAGGAAGTGCTGAGATTTTATGTGACGTCTCGGCCGGGGGGGGGGGGGGGAGGTTCCTCCTGTTATCGAGAATTTCCCAGTCTTTGACTTCGATGAAGAGATGTGGAGAGAAATATCAAAATCTCCGGATGACATTCCTATACCCCATATATATAGTCCTGTTATAAATAAGCACGCCCCAGGGCATCGATGTCACACATGGGCAGGGCCATGGCAGGTTCTGATTCACACAGGGTAAAAAGTGAGAAAAACAACATAACAGAAAATGGAACCTAAGAAAATCACAAGTGCCAGGGATCTGATGGAAAGGTGATCGCACCGTGGGCCTCCGCATTCCTGGCTGTGGTCAAAAACATCTCCGTCAGGTTCTTCTACACCGGGATGGAAATATGGGATGTGGTAGAGTACAAGGGAAGGGTCTCAGAAGGTTCTCCACAATAGTACTCAATAGGATGAAGGGGGCACGATCAACACTGGGGTAGGAGGGGGTACTAGAAGTTCTATGGGGTTGTAACGGGAGAGGGCTGGTGGGGCGCTTGTCTCATGGCTAGGTGCAAAGAGAAGGGGCGTTACAGAGGAGTTAGTAAGTAGGGTCTAAATACAGCACCACTCTTATGTATGGGCCTGGTATTGTATCTACATCTAACTCATTCCTGCCAGGTCTCCTGGAACATCCGGGAGACTCCAGCTACGAGGGACCTCCTAGAACTCCATAAAAGTGGCCGACTCTCCCTTAGGCTCCCAGTATATTATATGTGCCATGGGCATTATATGTGCTGTTCACGTCACAAAAAAAGTGTCATGGCCAATACATTCTGTGCCCACATGACTAAAGGGGTACTTACACCCCCACAAAGTGACATGACAACCCCAAAAAGGGACAGATTTTCAGACCACGATGACGGGTGTCAGCACAAGAGAGTTGGCAAGTTTGATCCACATAAATAACAAATCTGCTCAGTAACATAAGTTGCCCCTTTTTGTGTAACATTATTTGTCTCATTATGGCTGATGGACAGATGTCCCCCCATCCCACCCAATTCTGTAGGTTCTGCCACTGATATAATAGTATAAGGAAGAAGAACAATCTAAAAATGGGAGAAAAGTCAGTAAAAGTCAAATCTCTAATATAAAGGACCCCAGGGCAGCAATAATGAGATTATATGACCCATTGTGGGAGTCCTGCACCACAGAGGGAGTTCTCTCCACTCAGTATGATGTCCCCATAGTGCTCCACATACAGTACATTGTACCCTAAGTGCTCCCACAAAGTATTATGTCCACAGGTCCCACACCCTATAATGTCCCCAAGTCCCAGACTCTATAATGTCCCCAAGTCCCACACTCTATAATGTCCCCAAGTCCCACAATCTATAATGTCCCCAAGTCCCACACTCTATAATGTCCCCAAGCCCCACACCCTATAATGTCCACAAGTCCCACAATCTATAATGTCCCCAAGTCCCAGACTCTATAATGTCCCCAAGTCCCACACTCTATAATGTCCCCAAGTCCCACAATCTATAATTTCCCCAAGTCCCACACTCTATAATGTCCCCAAGTCCCACAATCTATAATGTCCCCAAGTCCCACACTCTATAATGTCTCCAAGTCTCACACTCTATAATGTCCCCAAGCCCCACACTCTATAATGTCCCCAAGTCTCACACTCTATAATTTCCCCAAATGCCACACTCTATAATGTCCCCAAGTCCCACACTCTATAATGTCCCCAAGTACCACACTCTACAATGTCCCCAAGTCCCACACTCTATAATGTCCCCAAGTCCCACACTCTACAATGTCCCCAAGTCCCACACCCTATAATGTCCCCAAGTCCCACACCCTATAATGTCCCCAAGCCCCACACCCTATAATGTCCCCAAGTCCCACACTCTATAATATCCCCAAGTCCCACTATCGATAATGTCCCCAAGTCCCACACTCTATAGTGTCCCCAAGTCCCACACTCTATAATGTCCCCAAGCCCCACACTCAATAGTGTCCCCAAGTCCCACACTCTATAATGTCCCCAAGTCTCACACTCTATAATGTCCCCAAGCCCCACACTCTATAATGTCCCCAAGTCCCACACTCTATAGTTTCCCCAAATACTACACTCTATAATGTCCCCAAGTCCCACACTCTATAATGTCCCCAAGTACCACACTCTACAATGTCCCCAAGTCCCACACTCTATAATGTCCCCAAGTACCACACCCTATAATGTCCCCAAGTCTCACACCCTATAATGTCCCCAAGTACCACACCCTATAATGTCCCCAAGTCCCACACTCTATAATGTCCCCAAGTACCACACTCTACAATGTCCCCAAGTCCCACACTCTATAATGTCCCCAAGTACCACACCCTATAATGTCCCCAAGTCTCACACCCTATAATATCCCCAAGTACCACACCCTATAATGTCCCCAAGTCCCACACTCTATAATGTCCCCAAGTACCACACCCTATAATGTCCCCAAGTCCCACACTCTATAATGTCCCCAAGTACCACACTCTACAATGTCCCCAAGTCCCACACTCTATAATGTCCCCAAGTATCACACCCTATAATGTCCCCAAGTCTCACACTCTACAATGTCCCCAAGTCTCACACTCTACAATGTCCCCAAGTCCCACACTCTATAGTGTTCCCAAGTCCCACACAGTAAAATCCCTCAATATAATGGCTTTGCCCCAGGCCCACACATTACAGGGCCCTGGGACAAGGAGTGAATATGATTCATTTACTCACTCCTCTTGGGACTCTTTGCTCCTCGTCTGGTCCTGGCATCTACATCAGAATAGCACTGGTGCACATAAGGAAAGCAGAGTCCAAGGAGCAATGACTACTGAGATCGCACTCACCGCTGACTCCGAGCCCTACAGGCACCGACTACTGATAGAATTCAGGATACAATATGGCTGACAATGGTTGTAGCTGCCACTGCTTGTGCCCAAAATTAAGATCAAGAGCAAAAGAACTGAACAGAATCGAGGAGCGAAGTCTCTCATAGACAGGCACTGAAGGTGCTCTTTAAGAATTTGACAATCTGGATTTCATAAGAATGGGGAAGTTCCTCGTATTACATTATAAGTAGTAAAATTCTATAATCCAGGTATTGCAGGAACGTCGGCTCTTTCACAGGAAAACAACCTGGCCATAGATTGCACTAAAAATATATGTATATAAGAGGAATGAAGCCAAAGTGCGGTGCACAGGGTGCAGTCAATGGCCCGGGGTCTCGGGGATCAGAAGGCTCCACCACAACATACAAAGACACAAGGACCTACAGTATGAAGGGTTTTGACTTTGCATTAGGATGAAGGATTTACTTCGGGTTACTCCTTTGTTATATTGACCAGGGACTCACTTCCTAGTGGGACACCACATGTAGCCTTCGGGTCAATCTTATTTAGTCCACACCATTAAGATGGTTGGATCCTACTGAGCGCTAACTTCAGGAAAGGCTTCCAAAAAGGCTTGTTGTGCTACATCAAACTCTTCGAGCCATCGCATCTCAGGGTCATGGGTGTCAAGGCAGTTGAACTGTCATCAATGGTAAAGTGATGGCAAATCTTAAAGGGGATTTTCTACCACCTCTGTCAACTTCAACTCTCTGTATTCTTTAATGGGCTCCACACACACGATTCTTGAGCAATCATTGTTGTTATTTTCAGCACCCAATATGTTCCTCACTGTCCATAGGGTGGTCCATCTGCTGCAACCTAGGACCACCCACATAACAGTAGAGAGCCTACTTAGCATATTGGGTGTTAGGACTAAGAGCAATGTTTGCTCGAGAATGGTGGGGGCACCTCAATGGGTGGAGCAGAGTCTATGCATGGAGCTATAGTTAGTGGAGGTCATGAAAGATCCCCTTTAAGATGTGGCACCACTTTCTGGTTGGTCTACTGTCTTGACCCCCATTATCCTGAGGCTCAATGGGCCACAGCTTTGATATAGGTTCTCTTTAAGCAGAATATACTAGATGTATTCTGGTCAAACCTGATGATTTCGGTGGATCTGGTCAACCACCTAAAGTCTATTGGGACCTCCTGACTCAACTGGGCAGACTGGGATCGGGCTGTTAGATTTCGGCTCCTCAAACCTTTTGTGTGAAGAATAAGTCATAACCAGACGTGTTGCCCCTCTTGTATTCAGTCCACATTCAGGAAACCTTAGATTTGGTCTCAGCTCTCTCGTGAGTCGGGTCAGCTGTCATCTGTTACGTCTTATATCTTATCATGTGACACACAATAAACTCAGGAGGAGGCGACTAAAACGAAAGTAGATGAGTCGGAGTCTCTCAAGTATTTCCAAGGTTGGAAATGACTGAAGTTCAATAAACAAATACCAAAGACTCTTACAACGGTGAGAAAAAATGACTCAAGGTCAAAGTTTACGCTGCAGAAATATATGAGGAGCTCCCAAATTGATTCTAGTTTTTCCGTTTTTTCAGCTCTTGGGTCATGTGATGACATTGGGGTTCTCCACTTCGGACAATCACTTTCTACTGGATTCCTGACTACAAGTAGATCCCAAGTTGTCCTTTTGGTGAGACCTCCAGAGATCAACTACGATCTATATAGGAACCTGGAAGCATGTTTTTTATTTACCTGCAGCGCCACCCCAGGGAAGAGGAAGTATTACACAGAGTCTATTGAAACCCATAATTTTAGGACATTTTGGGTCCTCCAAAGAGAGAGACTCTCTTTAGGGTCAAACAGGAAGCTTTGATATTCTTACTTTAATTCTGCAGGGTGTTTCGGGATACTGACAGGGATATGTTCTGGTGGGCGACCATCTCTTTTGCGGTGATTCTTATGTTATTGAACAGACAGGTCTGATTTTATAAATATATTACAGGATATGTTTTATGACATAGAGATGAGTGCCCTGGATTGTAAGGACCGGGGTTCATTCTGCATTTACTAAAAATCTTGGGTTTGGTTAAGGTCAAGCCTTTTCGGGTCCCCCACCCAGGAGTCATTATTATATTGTGGATCTCAGAGTATTACAAGCCGAGGTCTGTGAGAGATGCGAGATAAAACCTAATTCTGCTACTAACCTGTCCTCACCTCTCTTCGGGCTTCTCCATATGGCAGACACTTCCAGCCCCATGGGTGATGTCAGAGTGGTCAGGTAGGGCATGACAATGTCAGGACTAAAGAGAGGCGAAACTCTTCCTATAACTTCCTATTGACCTTAAAGATACATCTAAGGATAAGCGCCCATTGAATCGGTGCAGTCACCCTAATATACTTGCCAGCTGTCCCTATATAATCTCCGGGGCCCCTGTACAATGTGACCTCAAGCAGGTGGCTCAGTCATTTAGTGTGTGACATGGACGCACCAAAGAGGTGCAACATGCAAAAGGGACATGCCACGTTCCATAAGGGCCTCTGCAATGGGAGAGTTTTTTCCCATAAACAACTACACCACAAAGTCTGTATCAGATGACCAGTGTTTGTGATGAGTGTATACACCCGATAGCAGGCTCATATACCATATATACTCCACCTAACAATGGGCTTTATAGTCCAGGCCTTGTAGCCTCCTATAGTCAGGACACCGATGAAGAAGGTTCTTACCTAAATTGAATAATCCAAACCTGATGGTCAGACCTCTCCATTATTACGGTTGTCAGAACTTTGGGCACTCGTATTTATCAGTATGGTGGCTCCAATTACTGGGAAAATCTGGTGATTACCGGGCCGGCTAATAGTACCACAGAAATCACGTACACAAAAAGAAGACACAACCCTGGTGTAGGCGTGTAGATAGGGTGTAGTCTGCTGCGGCTACTTCCTCCGAGCTGATGATGAACTTTGCACCATTGCTGGGACAACCGCTAGGGCAAGAAGGAAGGAAATGGTCCAGATGACCGACCTCCAAGGAGAATCTTCTTGTTATTGAAGGCTTTAGTACATGTTTTGTCTCTGAACTAATGTCTTCATCTGGCTGTAACGACAGTAAGAACACGTTACAATAGATACAAGCCATACATGTGATACTTACTACTCTGCAGGATTTTGTAGGAGGCTTCCAAAAGAGAGGTGACAAAGTGGTCCGGGGCCACTGGAATGGTCCCTCCCCAATGGCCTCCCTGACAACATAAATATGACATGGACACTTTACGTTCCAATCACGTCCCGAAAAAAGGGTTGGTGGCCAGTACACAAAAGGGGGGAAGACACAACAAAAATAGCATGGCCTCACCCAAAAAACTGGTCTCCCAGAAGCCAACACCAGAATGTTGGCAAGTGTGAAAAATACACAAAAACAAGAGGTGACATTATAGGGGCAGAGTCAGAATAGGGTGCAAAAAAAACCTAAAAAAAATGTACAATGGGCAATTCGGCATAGAAAGAGTCAATGGAAGGTGGAAGCTTTAGGCTAGAGGAAAATGAAGGCCCTGACCTTTCCAAAGATTAGAAGGTATCACTAATGAGAGTGGGTGTGGGCAGGTCACTCATGGCCATCGCCACAAAAAATTCCAAACATAATGAATATTTTGGGATCTCTATTTACTTTCATTAGCTGCGATGAACGCAATCTCTGATCCTGCAATGGCTCTCGCAATCCCTGACATGTCCACAATGTCGGTTGCAAAAATTCCAAACTTGGTAGATTTTTGGGGTTTATCACATTAGGAATCACTGTCATTCACTGCAATGAACTCAACACCTTGTGATCTCTGGCCACTCAATGGGATATGCAGCCCCAAATTGGGGTAAAGTAAAATTGATGGTCAATGGATGTGACTATAATGATGATGTGATTTTCTGTCCTCGGGAGACTCGAGTGTGACACAGATTTACCACTATTGTAATATATATCTTGCACCCACGACGTCCCTATGGGTCACCCTCTTTGTGGGTAGGTGACCCCGGTCATGCCATCTAAATGACGTTGTGATGATAGAATTTTGCAATCTAGCAGGTTGTGTTAAGTCCATTGTCGGGCAGTTCCCCTATCGGCGGGATAGTACGTGCTGGCATCCCCCTTGCATCATGCTCACACCCACATATCAACTTCCAAAAAACACTGTCATGATCTTTTTGTAATTTCTCTAAAATTGGGATATCATGTAGATTGTGACCTTTCCTTTCACTGATGCAAATCTATCACATTTATAATCTAAAGGACCAAAACAAGACTTACATTGACGTAAAAAGTATTTGCCCCCTCCTATGACGCCCCTTATTGTTTGATATTATTCTTCTTATGGCAGGGTTGATAGTTAACCGAACTGTGGAAGGAAAAGGGAAGAAAGCAATCACATGTTACTCTCTTTGAATCATTACTGAATTTATTTCAAAGGCAAAAAATCCACATTAATTCGATTGTCTCCTTAAAGGAGCCGTCCAGATAAAGCTGAGAGGCTGCAGCACATTGCACCCAGAGTCCGATCAGCTCTACTTGGGGTGCCCCTTTAAGGTTTGCGCACGACTTTTTAACCTTTTTATGAAAACTAAACCAACTTTGCAGGGCGTCGATTATAAATCACCTGTTTTTGTGGCTACGGCTCCTAGAACAGGCTGCACATTAACCCCTTGTAGTCTGACCCCACTGTTATACTGACTTCTATCTTATGTTTATTATCAAGAACTTGGTAGACTAGAAAGTTGTAAGGTATGGAGGCCGCTGAGTAGGACTACAGTCAGACAACACAGGGTTTGTTTGCAGTCTGTTACCAAGGAAATGGGAATGTTGCCAAGTAAATGTTACAACAGGTTTCTTGTTACATTAGAACAATTGTAGTTGCAAATGTGAACAAGTCCTTTATAGGGATCAACTAAATACAGCGGCCAAATTCATATCATTCTTCTAAGGCTAAGTTCACATCTGCACCGAAGCCACGTTGGAGACTCCGCCAGAAATCAGCAGGAATATTCTCTCTGCCACTTTCACTCTGCAAATGGAAGACACCCAGCAAACATCCCTCGGACCCATCAGAGTCAATGGGGTTAACGGGTAACAACATAGACCCTGGAGCAGATGTGAACCAGGCCTAAGTCACTATTGAGTCCTGTAAATTCAACTTTTTCTATCGCCTTGTCTGTCCATATTCTGCTGCACACCACTGCCGATACCTACATATGGAAAATCTGGTGGTGGCTTCCATAGGTAGGAGTAGAGATGGGCAAACCTCGACCGATTCACTTGGCAAATATTTGAGAGGTTCACCCACCATTTTTTTCCAGAATTGTTTTCATTATACTCTAGGATCTCTACAGACCCCAGAGTATGAAAAATGGAGGCCAAGGGGAGGTGCAGCCAAATAATAAACATTGATACTCATCTGGGCTCCCCCGTGCCATCGACACTCCATTGTTGTCCTCTTCAGTCATCTTCTGTCTTGCTGGGTGAAGATTATGTCAAATTGTCATTGACGAGAATGCTGGAAGATGATGAAGGAGAACCAGAATGGTGCCTCAGATGGCGGGAGGAAGGGGAGATCTTTACTGTTTTCCCATGGGCCTTTAGTTTTTATATCAGGGGTCTAAAGAGAACATAATAGTGATTAGAGGGGGGTGAACCCCAAAAACCCTGAGAGTGTTGGAAAATGTGTAATGAACCAATTCACTCATCTCTAGGATCGAGGTGAAATGTCACAAAAATTGTTAATCTAGAACCAAAATTTACTAAAATTTCTAAGGAATTCAGTGGTCTTAGCTAACATCAGCACGTGTGATGCTACATTAAGAAAGAAACCAACAGAACTGTCATTCATGGAAGGAGAGATAAGAGGAAACCAAGAGGAACATCAGGAGAAGAAGAAACCAAGAGGAACATCAGGAGAAGAGGAAACCAAGAGAAACATCAAGATAAGAGGAAACCAAGAGAAACATCAGGAGAAGAAGAAACCAAGAGAAACATCAGGAGAAGAGGAACCCAAGAGAAACATCAAGATAAGAGGAAACCAAGAGAAACATCAGGAGAAGAGGAAACCAAGAGAAACATCAAGATAAGAGGAAACCAAGAGAAACATCAGGAGAAGAAGAAACCAAGAGGAATATCAGGAGAAGAAGAAGCCAAGAGAAACATCAGGAGAAGAAGAAACCAAGAGGAACATCAGAAGAAGAGGAAACCAAGAGAAACATCAAGATAAGAGGAAACCAAGAGAAACATCAGGAGAAGAAGAAACCAAGAGGAACATCAGGAGAAGAAGAAGCCAAGAGAAACATCAGGAGAAGAAGAAACCAAGAGGAACATCAGGAGAAGAAGAAACCAAGAGCAACATCAGGAGAAGAAGAAACCAAGAGAAACATCAAGATAAGAGGAAACCAAGAGAAACATCAGGAGAAGAAGAAACCAAGAGAAACATCAAGATAAGAGGAAACCAAGAGAAACATCAAGATAAGAGGAAACCAAGAGAAACATCAAGATAAGAGGAAACCAAGAGAAACATCAGGAGAAGAAGAAACCAAGAGAAACATCAGAAGAAGAAACCAAGAGAAACATCAGGAGAAGAAGAAACCAAGAGAAACATCAGGAGAAGAAGAAACCAAGAGAAACATCAGGAGAAGAAGAAACCAAGAGAAACATCAGGAGAAGAAGAAACCAAGAGAAACATCAGGAGAAGAGAAAACCAAGAGAAACATCAGGAGAAGAAGAAACCAAGAGAAACATCAAGATAAGAGGAAACCAAGAGAAACATCAAGATAAGAGGAAACCAAGAGAAACATCAAGATAAGAGGAAACCAAGAGAAACATCAGGAGAAGAAGAAACCAAGAGAAACATCAGAAGAAGAAACCAAGAGAAACATCAGGAGAAGAAGAAACCAAGAGAAACATCAGGAGAAGAGGAAACCAAGAGAAACATCAGGAGAAGAAGAAACCAAGAGTAACATCAGGAGAAGAGAAAACCAAGAGAAACATCAGGAGAAGAAGAAACCAAGAGAAACATCAGAAGAAGAAACCAAGAGAAACATCAGGAGAAGAGGAAACCAAGAGGATCAGGAGAACAGAATACAGAATAGCTCCTGGTCTACACATTAACGGGGTTTTCGGAACCTGTTGATGGCCAATCTTTAGAATAGGTTATTAATATAAGATTGATGAGAGTCCAATACCTGTAACCCCGCCAGTCAGGCCTGTGATGTCACTTTCATCTGTCACCTGACCTTTCATATAACATATGGCGCTGGGTTTGGCAACAATCGTTAAAACACTAAAACTCTTCAAACAGCTGACCATGGGGAGTGCCGGGTGGTGGACCCCCACCAATATGATATCAATAACCTATCCTAAGAATAAGTCATCAATATTAGAGTCCCATAGAAGTGGCATGAGCCTCATAGAGGTTTTTTTTGCCTTCCCCTGGATCAACACTGTAGGGACTGTAGGGTTATAGATTGGACTTGATGGACTAATGTCTTTATCCAACCTCATCAACTATGTAACTATGTCCTATATTAGAACCCCTTTAACAGTTCCATACGCCCCCATTCACTCGAGGACCCTCTTCTGACCCCCGTATGGCTGCTACACCTTAGTATACAGTTATTTTGGACTCTGCAGGTTGTTGTTATTTATACATCAATTGTCTCTATCAATATGGCGGCTCCAATTACTGGGAAAATCTGGGGATCACCGGCCAAATGACATTACTATAGGAATCACGTACACTGAAAGAAGACGCAACCCTGGCGTACGTGTGGACATAGTGTAGTCAGTCGCGGCTACTTCCCCCGACCAGCTGATGAGCTATGTACCATTCCTGGGACAGGCGCCAGGGCAAGAAAGGAAATGGGCAATAAAGATAAGAGACTTCCAAGGAGAACCAATGTATGATAAAGATTCTTTATCATGAAGATTGCGGCTGCACGTCTCATACTGATGTATAACAGGCAAATAAGAATAAATATTGGCAAGGCAAACAGATTTAGGCCAGAACTAGGAGACCATTATATCCATTACATTCCCTTTCCTTTTCTTCTCCGTCTCTCCCAGGCTACCATGATGGCTTCTCCTGATGTCTCTACCAAGACGTCTTAGGTCTTTTGCTTTTGCAGCCTGTTCATGCCTCTATAGCAGCACCAATACATTCAGAGCCCAGATCCAATGTTTTTGGCATAACTCTACAGGGAGGCTGTCCCCTCCGCCATCTTGGAGAACTAAGCCCAGATCTTGTGTAGATGTTGGCTTGCTCCAGTCCTCTTCATGCCATCCCAATTATAGAATCACTTCCAGGCTCATCCTCCAAAGGGCAAAGGTTACACCAAATATTGATGGGATTTACAATCCTTTTTTGTTCATTCACTTCATTCTCACTTGTTTGGAGGAACTATATTGTAAGCATGCCAGATCTGAGAAAAATCCCACAAACCTGGATTCATGGATGACTAGAGAAAGAGTCTAAGATCCAAGGAACAGAAAGTCCAACACAAGAGGAATCCATACAACTTCCTTTCATTGTCACACCATTAAAAAGTCCATATCACATCACCACATACACACACACACCCTGGGCAGAGGGGCTGCGTACCTGGTGACGTGACATGGACTTTTTAATATTTTGATATTAAAAGGAAGTTTTTTTGGATCCCTCCTGTGCTGGATTTTCTGCTCTGAGGAACCAAATGTACCAGCTAGATGCCATGGTACGTCATGGAATTCCCCCCCGGGCTCCACGTGTCAGGGCAATGAGATGGTTAAATGGCTTTTACTTGACTTGAATTTGCATAATTTTCGTTTCTCAGACTTTAAAAGACTAGAAGAATTGGGAACTCGAGAGTTCCTCCTCCGCTGCCCCACCAGCCTTTAGTATTCTCTGCATTCTGAGGTCTGGTGAGTTTTTAAAGCTAAGAAAGTGTTTGGAACCACAGAAAATCTTTTAAAGGGATTCTACCATTAAAATCTATTTTTTTTCTGGTTGACACATAGGAATAGCCTTAAGAAAGCCTCTTCTTCTCCTAGCTTTAGAGGTCTTCTCCACGCTGTCATTCGGTATAAATCCTGGTTTTCGTTGGTATTCAAATGAGTTCTCTCGCAGCACTGGGGGCAGGCCCAAGCACTCAAATAGCACTGGGGGCGTCCCCAATGCTGCCAGAGAGCTCTCCAGCAACGCCTCCATCTTCTTCAGCAACGGCCTCTTCACACGTCTTCTTCCGGTGCTGGCAGACAAACTTCAGAAAAAAATTGATTTTAACGGTAGGATCCCTTTAATGGTTGGAGACATGGAAAGGGAGAAGGTGCAAGAAAATGGAGGACAAGCTAGCAAAGTTTTTCTCTTCTGCCAAAGCTAATCTTGTGGTCTATGATGATCTTCAGGATCCTTTTGTGCCTGAGGCTGAACCTCTGTGTTTAGTGGCAATCTCCATGGTCGTATGACTACCAAGTTATTAATATTGTCATGTGTCCCTGAAGATCACCGCAATGTCAACTGGTCTGTTGGCTTCCATGTTCATCTCCTGGCTTGAAAGAAACTCCAGGGACCTTTTGTTGAAGAACATTGTCATGCCTTGGCTGGAAAAAATCAAGTGCAGGGACTCTATGGCAGTCTTGCTCTTCTAATACCTGTTGTACCATAACATATGACTCTCATACCAATGACACTGTCATGTACCTACCAAGTTGGAAATTTTTTTTAGAGTTTAGTAAGCGAGAGAGATTATGGATCTTACCTAACTTTTTATCTAGTAAAGGAATGCCACCTAGAGAAGGAGAATGGTCTTTGGTGGGCAGTTCAATTGTCTTATCCTACAAGTGTGATAACCTTGATAACTGGGTTGTCTCGTGAAGGCCACCCCATCCTTATGCTCCACTTGGGCATGTAGACGTCATAGCGGTTGTCTTCTGCTCTATGTACCTGGGTGGACTCAGATCCTCAATATATTCCTTGGTTTATAGTCACTCCAGCCAACTCAAGTTGTCCATGTATTCCATGGATGTCTTACCCTCGGCCACTACGGAGGACTGTCTGGTGTAACCAAGGCAGGTGGACACATAATGATCTACCGAATGCGGATACATTCTCAGTTACATTCTAAGGGCTTGTATTACCCAGCGCTGTGGTTTCATGTTCATGTAGAACGTACTCAGAACTCTTCACAATTATTTTTAGCATTATTTTGCAAGAAGTATTACTGACGCCCTGGAACAGATCTATTGAGAAACCCTTCCAGACATAATGCAGAGGTTTAATTTTTCACGTTACTGCTTCCTAAAATAGCATCTTCTTTCTATATAGATATAGGAATATTGGCGCTACAGTGGATGACTGTCTATTTTTGGACAATCTATGCAATAAACTGAAGGTGTCCTCCAGTAATAGACAATGTCCATCCGTAACAACGGGTTGCCTGTGGAAAGGAGGACAATGGAAGACAACTCCCCCCCCCCCCCTTTACTCAAAATTTCCTAGTAAGACAAGTTAATCAAAAAGTCTTTAAATCAAAAAGAGTTTTACAAATGAAGCAAAACTTGTCAACTTTAACCCAATGGGCGTCAGGAGCCATGTTTATATTTCTCACTGTAACACTTAGACAGGTCATCTCTACTGGGAGAACGATTGTCTGACGGCCAATATTCACTCTTCTTGGAAACCTTTCCAATAGTTTTTCTTGTACATAAACTTTCAAAGATTTTAGACCACAAAAACGTTGTAAACATCTGTTTTGGGATAATGAGGTTTGGCTCCTAGTCAGTGTGAGGAACTTAAGGTCAGAGATGTCAAGTTCTTAGACACCAGATTCATTTTTTATGGGCTACACTTTATGTGCGGAGCAGACAGGATGAAAAACTAAAGGGATTTCCAAGTTGTTGCCACAAAGTTGCTCCAGAATTCTCGAGAATGTTATTGTTTGTAGTTACATTAAAGGGCTTGGACAAAACCATAAATTTCCAGTTACTGACTGTGACTGTCGTGACCATCCATCTGCCATTGTCAAGGGTGAATAAAAGCTTGAACAGGACTGAGAATGGAAGAACAGGTGGAGAACGTGTGTATGGTGTGGGGGAAGGAGGGTTAGGGCTTGGAAAAATCCCTTTAAAAATGTACTTTCACTAGAAAGGGACTTAGCATGAATCATGAGTATTGCACATCCACCAGTTGGTATTGCACCTGTAGCCTTCTTCTGACCCCATTGCTTCACGGTTACTGTAGTTTGGAATGTCTTTGTTACATCCAGGGCCACCATCATGGCAGCATGAACCCAGTCACATCTTCTTCACCTGAATGCACTGGCTTGCACTTAATAGGCCAGAAGTCGGCACTCCAAAGTTGGGGTCTCCTATCTACTTAAAGGGGTTGTCCTAGAATTACAGGTAGGCAAGGTGAAAAATAAAAAAACCTACTTGTTTCTGGTGTCTTCCACTGCTCGGTCCAGCTGCTACCAGGGACTTGTTCTGAAGTCCTTGCCGCATGTGATTAATGAGGCCCATCAGTGGCCTAAGAAAAGTGATGACCTCCTGGTTCCTTTGGCTGCTGATTGGCCTCAATGGTCACGTGCGGCAAGGTCTTCCACCCTGTGACGCTGCTGGACCCGGCAGCAATGGGAAACACCAGAGATGAGTGAGCATGGGGGGGTTTTGTCTTCTCCGGCCTCCTTGCAGAAAACCCTTCAATGTTTTATTCTATTGATCTCTTCACTAGCATTAACTCTTCTCAAAAGGAACCGTCCATTACAAGTCTAGTATTATACAAGTCATTGTCGGTGGTGACTCTTTGATCTTAGGGCTCGTCTCTGATTGTGCACAAGGGGAGTTTTTCTCCACCCACTTTCCATCTCTCCATTTCGATGTGGTGTCCATCAGCAACTCATGTCGCAGATCTCCTCCAAACCACAAAGACTTCTCAGAAATTTAGGGCTCTTCCACCACAGGCTGCAACTCTACGACCTTATACGAGTTCAAAGTCAAACAACTCTGTGACCTCCGCTCTTCTCTGTGAAGACACAATCCATCTACAACAGAGGTGAACGTCCCACCACAGATGTGCACCCGATATTTTGGACTACAAGGCCCTGAAGACCATCAGGTCTTTATCCACTAGAACATCAGTTCTGATATGCTCAGGCCTTTACGTTCTCACTTGATAGACTTGTGTATAAAGTGAGAACATCTGCCTAACACTGACCATCAATTCCCGAAAATCAGAAATTTCCTTTTTACTTCTGGCCTCTGGCAGAGGTCACTAAAACAGAAGCGTCTTGAAGCTGCGGCTCCAGGTTCCCTTTTGTTCTTAGGATTAGAAGTAACAACTAATAATTTGCTGATACTGCAGTTTCCAGATCTGTTACGTCACAGATTTTCCACTTTTTGTTATTTTTGTGCCCATGTATCTGGGCTGCTGTCCTGTCGTGTGCTGCTTCCGTTACATTGTGTCAGCGGACGGGTCATCAGCATAACTTTGTTTAGTTTGATTTACTGTTTTTGCCGCTTTCACTTCAATTAGTTGTGACAGATTCAGTTTCAGATCAATGAACTACAGTGACCCCCCCTCCCCCCTTATGGACAAAGTCACTTTCATCATGACAGATAGAAATGTCGGACGTCTTCAAAACTCGCCCTGCAGTCCTGGCTCAGGCAGATCTATAGACAGGTGGGGTGTGGATTCTCACAAGGAGGCATCAAAGTTCTTCACCCTCTGTGATATAAAAAGGCTCTCAGAGGCTACTTTTTGGTAGTGCACTTCTTGGCGACAGATCATTGAGCCCTAGACATGGCTCTATAATGCACTGAAATATAAACATATATATATATATATATATATATATATATATATATATATATATATATTAGCCTCTGCCCGCGACTTCGTCTGCGTGTTGTTGCCATCGATGATTTGCCTGCTCCAGTGTTTCGGCAGCTCTTAAGCTGTCCTGCTGCTGAACTTGTTCCTCGCACCGTGCCTGTAATTGTTTCGGCATCTCAGCAGCTTGCTGGGACACCATATAATGAGTGTGTTGTTGGCGTCAATGATCCCCATCAGCTCTGCTTGAGGAGACCTCTGTGACTTCTGGCTCCTTCATAGCGCTCATTGTTTTAGAATTTTGCGACAAATTAGATTTTCTTTTTCCCGCCATGTTTAATATCAGCAAACTGCCAATGTGGAGTAAAGGTGATTTCCCCTCCAGTGTGTCAGCACTGCCTGGAGCAGATCAGATAATATGCAGATGCTTGTACACAATGGACTGAGCATTAGCTGAGTGTTACATAGAGAGATAACAGCCCTGGGACCTGAGATAAGCGGCTGCAGGAGCAGTGTAATATAGTATGTGACCATAAATCCAGAACAGTAGTGAAGCCATGCCATTTACCGGGATACAAAGTAGCCGATGTGTTACTCCAGGTTACAGAGTATCTATGGGACATGTAATATAGTATGTGACCATAAATCCAGAACAGTAGTGAAGCCATGTCATGTACCGGGATACAAAGTAGCCGATGTGTTACTCCAGGTTACAGAGTATCTATGGGGCAAATCTCATCCAAATCCGTTTAGCCGTTTTTGCGTGATTGAGGAACAAACATCCAAACTGTCACATGTATAATATTAGTAGGATAGGATATATATATATATATATACTGTCACATGTATAATATTAGTAGGATATACAGTATGCACATACACTTATAAAAGCCTCGTAGACAGACTTTAAGAAGAGGAGCATGACTGGACTGACAGCAGGATGGTCATATCAATGTGTCGCCCGCCATCTAGACAGTTAGTAGGTGTTTGGAGCAATGGTTATGTGAGGGCACGGACATGGTGAACAGCTTGTACCCAGACAGACCACCAGGACAGAGGAGAAGCACAAACCTCTTCCAGAGATGTAATGTCCACCATTCAGATACAGCGGGCACTTTTAATACGACCCCTGCTCGGATCCTCCCAGTTGCTTAGAAGAAGGATTTTTGTCTTCACCGCCCCTTACATGTCCTATCATTGTCAGACACCATCACCTTGGTTTGCAGGAGTGTCGTGAAGAAGAAAACTGAACTGTAAGGACTGGTTATATCTGCTCTTTAGCAATGGATCCAGGATGTGTTTGGGATCCAATGAGGGTTGGTTTGGAGGTCTTGTAGTGAGCACTTGGATCCCGCCTTTGGTGTGGGGCGACACACTGCCCCCTGCTGCTCTGGGGATGTGGGGACCATTATATAAGACAGTTGTTCACCCCTAATAGTGATATGAGGACACTGACCGCTCAGAGATACCGTGATATGTACACAACATACTGTGGCCACATGCAGTGACAGGGCAGACAACTAGTACCAGCAGGATAATGCTCGCCCACATACAGGTGTATAGGGGTTCCCTAGAAATGTCTCCACCAAATCTGCTGTCTCTTCACGCTTTCTAGTCTAAGTCCATACCACTTATTATTTGCTTTACTTTGATCTGGCAAATTTTGTCTGGGATGCCACACCCACATGTCTAGCAAGTGAAAAAAATTTTTGCTCAAACTAGATGCGCCGATCCTGCACCGAAAATGCACCAGATGTATGCCGGAGTCTAGTCGTTACAAAAATAGTAAATCTGGGCCAGTATTATTTGGGGGGTTCGTCCCCTTTATGCCAATCACAGCTGCCCTCCTCTTGGTCATCGCACAAGAGGGTTTTTCTTAATGATTTTCCTGCTTATTTTGCCAATCTTGCAGGAATCTGTAATACAAGGCAGTAGTAAGAAAACACAAATGCAAAACCTTGCACTAGAAATGCATCTGAATGATACATTATGAGAAATCAGAGCAAAAAAAAAAATAATGGTGATTTCCATATTAACTGGAAATTTACAGACCTAGGATGAGGACTGGGGACCATGTAAAGAAGCGCACATACCATCAGGGGTGGGCGGAATCTCTTAATATGGTAAGTACCTGAAATATTTCCTGTGTTGTGGTTTGCTCGTCCTTACGTTAGTTCTGCAAAAATGAATGATATGTTTTCTAGGATGTCTCCTGAGTTGCTGAGATGGACTTGAGTTGGTCGGATGATCCTGATTGGATGGAATGATCCTGATCTGGTCTGATGATCCTGGTTGGGTGGAATGATCCTGATCAGGTCTGATGGTCCTGGTTGGGTGGAATGATCCTGATTTGGTCTGATGGTCCAAGTTGGGTGGAATGATCCTGATTTGGTCTGATGATCCTGGTTGGGTGGAATGATCCTGATTTGGTCTGATGGTCCAAGTTGAGTGGAATGATTCTGATCTGGTCTGATGATCCTGGTTGGGTGGAATGATTCTGATCTGGTCTGATGATCCTGGTTGGGTGGAATGATCCTGATCTGGTCTGATAATCCTGGTTGGGTAGAATGATCCTGATCTGGTCTGATGGTCCTGGTTGGGTGGAATGATTCTGATCTGGTCTGATGATCCTGGTTGGGTGGAATGATCCTGATCTGGTCTGATGATCCTGGTTGGGTAGAATGATCCTGATCTGGTCTGATGATCCTGGTTGGGTGGAATGATCCTGATCGGGTCACATAATCCTGGTTGGGTGGAATGATCCTGATCGGGTCTGATGATCCTGGTTGGATAGAATGATCCTGATCTGGTCTGATGGTCCTGGTTGGGTGGAATGATCCTGATCGGGTCACATAATCCTGGTTGGGTAGAATGATCCTGATATGGTCTGATGATCCTGATTGGGTGGAATGATCCTGATCTGGTCTGATGATCCTGGTTGGGTGGAATGATCCTGATCTGGTCTGATAATCCTGGTTGGGTGGAATGATCCTGATCCGGTCTGATGATCCTGGTTGGGTGAAATGATCCTGATCGGGTCTGATGATCCTGGTTGGGTGAAATGATCCTTGATTGTTGGTACTGTTCTGTGGTATTTGGGTGATGACTACTAATCACATCTTTCACACGGAGTAGTTTCATCCTATGCCAATCTCAGCTACATGTGACCATGTTAGTGCCCTAGTCAGGGCCGCTTTAATGCATTGGGGGATCCTGTGCACACTTTTTGAAAGTGGGCCCTCCAATGGCCACCATAATTTTATTTCCTCTGCCACCCTCAACCACCAATAGTGCATTGAAAAAAAAAGATAGAGTACTCACGTAACCGCGCTCCCCGGACCTGCAGGCTCCACCTGTAATGTCTGCGGATCGGGGCTCTTTGCACTTCCCTACCACAGACATTATCAGCTGACAGCTCCGCACTCCACTGTTGTAGTCAACCATTATCTGTGTCCTAAGGACAAAATTACTGCCTGCCGCCTTGAAATGTGGGACTATCCCCATCAATCTGAGGTGGTTAAGGGGGCCCCCACAACCATAGGGCAAAGATCGGCTGCAATGTTGCACCTATGGTTAGAGCAGCCCTGGCCCTAGCCCGCACCCTGTAACTTATTCCTTGCACTAGACATCACATATCAGTTTTACATGACGTGTTCCTTTAAGGATTTCTTGTAAAGACAAAAAAAACAGCAAGAAAAATTCCGTACACCTACACAGGTGGAGGGCCCAATAAAAAGAGGAGAACCAAACCCCATGGACTACAGAGGGCTGAGGGGTTTTCTCCATAATATAAAAGAGGAACATATGTGCTGTCCGAAACTAGAAATGAGGAAGAAATCTGGAAAGGTCATGGTGAGCGCTGAGTCTACCCCATGAGTCCACCTGATGGACTGCTAATACACTCAGAGGATTTTAAAATTCTTTTTCTTACAAAACATCTGTAGTAATGACTTATACGCTGGAAAATACCTTAAATACCTTCATACATCATCCGCACGTCGGCCTCCGCTGTACTGAGAGTGGGCTGCGATGGTTTGGGCAGATGCCAGCGCCCGGGGCTGCTTACTGCTCAGTATATGGAGAACCCACACAGAGGGTGCCCTGTACTTGGGCTCCATGTAGACTCTCCACCAACAGGGCAGACCCCTCTCCGGCATGATGAACTTGAACCCAATCCAGAATCTGTGGGATCACCTCGATTGGGTTGTTGGTGCCATGGATACTCAACCACGTACCCTAGCGCAGCTGGCCACGGCACTGGAGTCGGCATGGCCCAACCTCCCAGTGACATCATCACAACATCCGCTCTCGTCCTGCACATCTCGCAGTGGTCCACTCTGCCATAGGGGGTTATTATGGATTGTGACAGGTGGTGACATTAATGTGACTGGACTGTGTATCTCTATATCATGGTAGAGTAGATGAAAAAGCCAAAAATTAAAAGTAAGAATTGTTATTTGGTAATAAAAAAAATGCCAAAAATATCATAAAACACAGCAAATAACATGGACATATCTGGAGTCCTCATAATTGGAACTGTTCATACAATACACTAAGATTTGGGTTGAGTGATCGGGATCGGAAAAGATCAGATTCCGATTGGCGATCGAGCAAATTTCACGATCGGGATCAGCTGGAAAATTATCGGAAATCGGATTTTAAAATGAAGATCAACTCAACCCTAGAGATGGGCGAACGGCTTCACCACGAGCCGAGTATATCACATTGTTCAGTGCGACCTGCATTCTGGTAAATTGTTATACTGTGTGGTCAGAGGTATAGGTAACAGGGGGAGGGGGACGGCGGCAGCCCCAGGCCCACTACCTTTGTGGGGCCCACTCTGGAATTGCCGCAAACAGACCCATATTTCATCTATATCACCATCACCAGGCCACCGATACAGTTGAGATACATAGTAGAGCTGGAATAAAAGCTTCCTGCTCTACCTTACGGTAACCTGCAGGCTTGGGGCAGACTGTGACCTCCGGGCGTCCTGACCCAGGGCATGATGACATCACTACATTGCGTCTCCTGATAATTCGGGTAGTGGGTTGTGAAGAAGTGACAGTGTCAAGTCAGGTGCACAGGGGAAGGCAGGTAAGTGTTTTATATTTATTTTTTGGTGGGTGGGTGGGGGTTGCCTTAATATTAGGGGGCAATAACATTGGGGCAAGTAGCTCAATAAAAAGAGCTCATTAAGGGGTGTTATTAATACAAGGGGGGTATTGGCAGGCAGCATTGATGGAGATGGGTATTAACTTGCAAAGGTACAGCAGGAAAACATGGCGGCAGACACTGGTGTCAGGTGAGTATGATTTTTTCATTTATTTTTTAATGCTTCTCCTTCCTCGGCATCTTCTCTGACATTCCTGGACAACCCCTTGTAAGAGATTGTTCAGGCCAAACCTACATTTCTAATTAGGCCAGGGAAGGTGAAAAAAATAAAAAGACATTGACTCCGGTGCTCTGGTGGCCTCCCAGTTTGGTCCGGTCCTGCACCTCAGCTGCTTCTGGTTCTATCCAGACCTCTTCAAATCTTTGGACTGAACCATCCAAACTCGAAGAACATTTCAGAGGTTCGTCCATCAATAGTTAGGAATGAATCAAACCATCTGAACCTGAGCTGGAAGGAATTGTGAAGAGTTCTCAGATCTGCAGCCATCATTATGGGAACCTTCTGGACACTTCCATAGTAGACGGCTCCTCGCTGATCACAATGATTGACGCCCATTGGCAGATCCATCTCTGTTGGGCCGACCTAATAGTAATAGATATCGGCTCTTCCCAATGGCCTGGAGTGAACTGTGATATTTGATTGTCCTCTATTGTCTGGTGAAATATCAGGAAGTGGTTAATGGTCACGTCACCCTGGGCCTGAACCAAATACTAAATGTTAGATTTATTAAGGGGAATTTCTCTAAAGTAAGAAAATTAAACCGGAGGGTTCACGGTATTATATACAGAAGCGATATAACGCTACATAGCAGGATAACACAATGGAGGCGCTCTGCCCGAAATAGAGACTGACTAATAAAACTATGGACCAATAATATTGGGAACAGGAGACCATCACCTAAATTGGAAGATATTAATGGGCCAAACGGAACTGGACGTTGGCCAAGACATTGGGAAATAACATGGCGTCTTCTTCCTATTTCCCTGCCATTTTTCCCAGCCTGTCAGAGACTTCCATCCCTCAAACTATTCTGTTGCCATGTGGCCTCTACGATTACTGAGCTGGGTCATTGTCCCGGGTTGTTGGTGACTGTCCTCGTTCCTGGGCCGTTGTGTTTATGTTTTAAAGGCTGACCTTGTCATGGCGGTCCTTCAAGGGCGTATTATTATGGTCCATTCACACAGCAGATTCTGCTTCAAAACTAGGATCAGATTTCTCCATGAATTTGCCTCCCGTTGTCTTCACAGTGTGGGGACATAAAGGGGCCACTATATTGTGCCGGGGGCTTTATACAGGACTTTATACTGTCTGTGGCTGGTTTTTACATTTCGATATTTAATAAATGTATTACACATCAATTAATAGAAATTTGCAAATCTCTTTGTGAGAAACAAAATTCGACCAGAATATTCAAAAATATCACAAAACTCAACAATTCGAGATTTGTCTCGGACAAAGTAAAATGGCCGACATGCTTTGTGGCAAATTATGGGGTCTGTTCAATCCCCACAGCAGAAAAGGTGGAGGCCTGGGGAGGTGACAGAAAAACAAAAACATTTAGGCTGAGGCCCCATGTTGCAGTAACGCAGCTTTTTTTTTTTTTTGCTGCAGATTTTGCTGCAGTTTTTTGAGCCAAAGCCAGGAGTGTATCAATGCGACGCGGTGAGGAGGCCCAAGAAAGGTAACAGAAGGCGAACATAAATGTTTTTTTATTTTTTACACCTCCCCCAGGACTCCACCGATGATATACTGAAGAGACCCCACAGTGTATACATTTCACGTAGGGTTTTATCCAAATAAGTTCTGGCGGAATCGAACTGGAGGATCGCTCTGTCCGAACATGGGACGAAACAAATCCTCAGAGGTTCGGCCATCTTTAATGATAAAATCTATGCCATGAACAAGATGTAGAGGAATAAGAGCATCCAAATCTCATCTACATGTACAAGGCTCTGTTACCCAAAGGCCCTCACAAACCCGGAGCCGGCCCTGTTAGGAAGGGACACAGTCATGAATGGGGAGCAGAGAGATGGAACGACCATAAGGACTGAGGAGAACCAACAATGACCTTCTCCGTCCCCCCAGGTCTACTAAGAAATTCTGCCTTTACTTTACGAGATCTCCATGAAATCACCTGAACTATCTCCAGAAGGCTCCAGGACACTTTGTTTTGTTTTGTTTTTTTGCATTTTGCGAAAAATGGAACCGAAAACCAAAACCAAACTGGAACTATAAGCGAAAAACAAATCAGAACCGAAAACAAAACTAAAAGCCACGAAAGACAAAAACCGAAACCAAAACCAGTGGATGAGATTGTATTTCTCTACGAGACACTAAGAATAGAATCCTGAGTGGTCCAGGAGGCGTCCATGTTACCTGCCCTCCATCTCCGGCACTGCGGGGGGTAATGGGGGGTGACAGGTCAGACAACAGATCCTACTAACTAGTCCTCAGAGTCCCACATCCTGCGTCCCGGGGGGGCCTTGGGGTCCCTGGTATAACATTGTGGTTAAGTCGTAGGATTGTGACCTTCTAATATAGTCATAAACAGAACAAAGAGAGAAAGTGACAGAAGCGTCTGGAGAAATCCCTCGGCTCACAAACTCAAACTTTCTCTCACCACCATTTTCTAGTGCTGACCTGAAGTGTGTTTTGGGTCCTTGTCCTGCTGGAAGAGCCCTGACCTCTGAGGGAGACCCGGCTTTCTCACACTGGGCCCTACATGATGCTGCACAATGTGTTGGTCATCTTCAGACTTCATAATGCCATGCACACGGTCAAGCAGTCCAGTGCCAGAGGCAGCAAAGCAACCCCAAACCATCAGGGACCTCCGCCATGTCTGACTGTAGGGGGCGTCTTCTTCTCTTTTTCCTGTAATCTCTATGTTGAGGCCTTTTCCTACTTTTGTCTCCTCTGACCAGAGAACATTCTTCCAGAACGGTTTTGGCTTTCTCAGGTAAGTTTTGGCAAACTCCAGCCTGGCTTCTGTCTGTGGGTAAGAAGTGGGGTCTTCCTGGGTCTCCTCCCATACAGTCCCTTCTCATTCAGACGCTGACACTGGATAGTACGGGGTGACACTGTTGTCCCCTCGGACTGCAGGGCAGCTTGGACTTGTTTGGATGTTAGTCGAGGTTCTTTATCCGCCATCCGCACAATCTTGCGGTGAAATCTCTGGTCAATGTTTCTTTTGCGTCCACATCTCGGGAGGTTAGCCACAGGGCCATGGGCTTTACACTTCTTGATGACACTGCGCACGGTAGACACAGGAACATTCAGGTCTTTGGAGATGGACTTGTAGCCTTGAGATTGCTCAGGCTTCCTCACAATTTTGCTTCTCAAGTCCTCAGACAGTTCTTTGGTCTTCTTTTTTTCTCCATGCTCAATGTGGTCACACAAGGACACAGGACAGAGGTGGAGTCAACTTTAATCCATTTCACCTGGCTGCAAGTGTGATTTAGTTATTGCCACCACCTGTTAGGTGCCTCAGGTAAGTAACAGGTGCTGTTAATTACACAAATTAGAGAAGCATCACATGATTTTTCAAACAGTGCCAATACTTTTGTCCACCCCCTTTTTTATGTTTGCTGTGGAAGTATATACAATTTGGCTTTTTGACAATTCTTTTTGTGGTTTTCCATTGAAGACAAATTAAATGAAGAAAATACCAAAGAATTTGTGACTGCAATCATTATCTGGAAGAACACGAGGATTATCTGACAGAATGGCAGGGGGGTCAATACTTTTGGCCAACACTGTATGGGGATTTATTCCAAAGATATAATCCCTTTTAGAGTTTATGCAAATTAGTATCTACTAGCCAAGTGGGTGGTAACATTGTGGTTTACTGGGGGTGTGTGATTCTGTGTTACCACCCACTTGTCTTGTAGACCCTTATTTGAATAAACACTATAAGGGGGATAAGTGTCCATAACAACCGTTTCGATAGAATCCTGGTGTTATATTTGACATTTTAAGGCAATTTGCACTTTTAGTCCTAAACAATTTGAAATTTTGGACTGAATGGGGAACCCAAACCCAAATTGTATCTCGAAAACTTTACTCCTCTCTAGTCCTGGCCAGCAGTGGGTGAGTGCCGGGCCCCCTAGTGGTCACCCGCTCCGCCCCCGGGGATTGCAAAATGAAATAAACTTCCTGTTTTTGAAATAAAATGACATTAATGAGTAACCTCACCAAGCAGTATATAGCATGTATACGGTACAAGGCGGTGTATCTGTCACCCCTATGACTATTATAAGCAGCGCTACATTGTGACCCAAATGTCATGTGATGGAGCAGACGACACAGAGATGGGGGCAGTAACACAGTCACAAGGATTCACATAAAGCACAGGACGAGCGTTACATAGTAGATACATTGTTACGTAGCGACATATATATATATATATATATATATATATATATATATACACTCACCGGCCACTTTATTAGGTACACCATGCTAGTAACGGGTTGGACCCCCTTTTGCCTTCAGAACTGCCTCAATTCTTCGTGGCATAGATACAACAAGGTGCTGGAAGCATTCCTCAGAGATTTTGGTCCATATTGACATGATGGCATCACACAGTTGCAGTCGCAGATTTGTCGGCTGCACATCCATGATGCGAATCTCCCGTTCCACCACATCCCAAAGATGCTCCTCTATTGGATTGAGATCTGGTGACTGTGGAGGCCATTGGAGTACAGTGAACTCATTGTCATGTTCAAGAAACCAGTCTGAGATGATTCCAGCTTTATGACATGGCATTGCATTATCCTGCTGAAAGTAGCCATCAGATGTTGGGTACATTGTGGTCATAAAGGGATGGACATGGTCAGCAACAATACTCAGGTAGGCTTTGGCGTTGCAACGATGCTCAATTGGTACCAAGGGGCCCAAAGAGTGCCAAGAAAATATTCCCCACACCATGACACCACCACCACCAGCCTGAACCGTTACCGATACAAGGCAGGATGGATCCATGCTTTCATGTTGTTGACGCCAAATTCTGACCCTACCATCCGAATGTCGCAGCAGAAATCGAGACTCATCAGACCAGGCAACGTTTTTCCAATCTTCAATTGTCCAATTTCGATGAGCTTGTGCAAATTGTAGCCTCAGTTTCCTGTTCTTAGCTGAAAGGAGTGGCCCCCGGTGTGGTCTTCTGCTGCTGTAGCCCATCTGTAGCCTCAAAGTTGGACGTACTGTGCGGCGTTCAGAGATGCTCTTCTGGCTACCTTGGTTGTAACGGGTGGCTATTTGAGTCACTGTTGCCTTTCTATCAGCTCGAACCAGTCTGGCCATTCTCCTCTGACCTCTGGCATCAACAACGCATTTCCGCCCCCCACAGAACTGCCGCTCACTGGATGTTTTTTCTTTTTCGGACCATTCTCTGTAAACCCTAGAGATGGTTGTGCGTGAAAATCCCAGTAGATCAGCAGTTTCTGAAATACTCCGACCAGCCCTTCTGGCACCAACAACCATGCCACGTTCAAAGGCACTCAAATCACCTTTCTTCCCCCCCATACTGATGCTCGGTTTGAACTGCAGGAGATTGTCTTGACCATGTCTACATGCCTAAATGCACTGAGTTGCCGCCATGTGATTGGCTGATTAGAAATTAAGTGTTAACGAGCAGTTGGACAGGTGTACCTAATAAAGTGGCCGGTGAGTGTGTATATATATATATATATATATATATATATAGGATTAGAGAGTATATACTAAAATAAGAAAATGTCATAAAAGTGGCTGAATATCAGAAAGCAAATAATCTGCAAAGTTGGTCCCTTCTGTGCATAGAGAACAGTGAATGGGTTTCCTTGTGTTACTAGGACCCAGTGCACACCCGCACACCCCAGTGACATCACGTCCACCGGTCACATGACCATGCTACAGCTCAGTCCTATTCCAATAAATGCACTGAGCTGCAATACTAAACACAGCCACTAGTCCATGTATGGCGCTGTAGAGGGGCTGCAGTGCTGGACCTAAATGCTGCCCCTTCTTCTAAGAGCTGATCGCACCCCCCTCCATCAGATACCGACGGCCTATCCCGTGATAAAAGAACCGCCTGGTGGATGGAAACCCCCTCTAAATCAGCTTAGAAAGAGGCGGGTCTTGGCATTCTCAGGCAGACGATGGCGCGGCTTACACGGCACATGATATGGAATTAAAGTAACTCTATTATTCTCTCATAAGCATCAAGAACACCTACAAAACCTCCGCTCTAATCCCATACAGTATATATCACACCCCCAGACAACAAGGACCAGGATATACTCCAGACTGACCCACCTGTGCCCTGCTGTGATGTCATCACTCCATACAAATGACATCATACACTGCACTCAGATGGGAACGTCAGATTGTTGTAAAACTGGGCCTGCAGGTCTTGTCACAAGACTAGTTCTCCAAAAAAAAGACTTTCACAGGCTACTTTTGGGTAGTGTACCTCTTGGTGAGATGTCTACTAGACTTGGGTCTATGGAATATTCGAAGACATTTCTGTAAGGTTTGAGAGGGGCATCACAGGACTGCGGGGGGCAGGAGGATCCTATTAATGGATTGTCCACCATCCAGGTCTGACCTCACTGTTAGGAGGTGTCGGGGGTGCACAAACATAACAACAGGCTACAGATGGCTAAGTGAACACACAGGATCGATGGAAATGAAGGTCCGCGGAGTTAAAATATAACTTTTATTTCATCTTCAATAAAATAGTCACATCGTAGCTAGAGTCTGGCCTGAGAATAGAGAGACGCGTTTCGGGACTGTACGTCCCTTCTTCTCGGCTCGCAGCCGCAGCCGATGATGTCACCGCTGTTTCCATCATCACTTCACATCAGATGGAGCCGAGATCACCCAACTACTGCAGTGAGATACATCGCTGTGATGGGGTTTTCTAGGACTTTACATTCACTCTTGTTGCCTCTCTGATGTTCTGCTGCATTTATCTCCCTGCAGGAAACCGGTTAATTCTGCTACATCTAAGTGATGAGCAGCGCCCCTCTGTGGAGGACCCAATATGTCCTGACCAGCATTGCAGAACGGTGTAATACTCCATTTGTCCTATGGTGGCACTGTAGAGAAATACAATACTTGCCAGGTTCTCCCACAGATTAGGGGAAGAGGTCCCAGTAGAAGGACGCTCTGTGATAATCATTATCAAAATAGCGTTGTCCAAAGAGAGTATTTGTGTTATTTAATTGCTCGTATCATTATCTGTATTTTAATAAGAATTTCGGAAATTGTGCGGTTTTCACTGCGACCTCTGACCCTCATAATAGAAGACTCCCTGTTCTGTAGAGATCACTACGGGCAGGATGACAATGACAGGTATCGTCTGTATATAGATAATCTGGGACCACTGACCTATCATGGATCCTGCGTTATCTATATATATAGCATAGAGTCTACCACTTACAGTAGGTGGAGGTCGCAGAGCATGCCCACAACACTCGCCCATAGAATCCAATAGGAATGACTTGTAATGAGGGGAATCTTACATGGTGTCATAGGCCCAATTCCTAAACAACTAAAACAGTAATAAACCTAGAGTCAAAGACACTACACCAACTTGTGGATAAATAAGGCCACGGTGTTTATTAAGGGTTAAATTAGATTATTAAATAATTAATCAATCTAAATAACGGATACATTTAATTAACCAATAATAATAAACACAATTGAACCAATAGAAATATCAAATGATTCAAATAACAAAATAATCATCACCAAATAACCTAGTCCAGCCAGCATTAGCTGGGTGACCATTACCCTCTAACAAAACAATGCGACAGTCTCTTAAAATCAAACAAAATAAGGGAGGGCGGGCGGGAGCTTTGATGTCTTCAGCTTCTTTTTCGCCGGTGAATGTTTGAGCCCGGCGAAACACTTCTTTATATTTCAATTTTTTCCCGCTGTTTAGGATTTCAGGACCAATCCGAAGATGGCTGCACCAAAAACCCAGCTGCAGGAAACGCCCATGGTAAGTATGGTGACACCTAAAAAGGGGGGAAAAAGAGGGGGAGGGGGAGAGAAAAATACACAAAAAAAACAGCCCAGAAACAGGCAAAAAACCCATCTAAAACATACAGAAATGACTAAAATAACAGCCTGAATGGGTCATGACACCATGTGTCCCCCAGGCTAGGCGCTCCGGGGGGCCCCGTTGTCAGGATTGATAAATCTGACGCGCCAATTCTTACTTTCTATGATACTACAACACTTAATGGTAAGTCTTACAATACTTTGCTTGTGACCCCGTCTTTCTACAATCCGTCTTAGTGTCTCTCCTGCTAAAGACAGACTTGCACTGCCAATAGCAAAAGAGAAGTAGCTGGAGAGAAGGCAGCGGCCTAGGGGCAGCACTTCTCAGCAATGTCTCAGTACAAATGATATCATTTTAGGAAAATAAAGTGATTTTTAGTTTTGATGGTCACATCACCTATCTTGTGTGCAGTGACCCCTGAGTATACCTGAGTGACCCCTAATATATCCTAAAATATTTAAATTCTTAGTTTTTGCCCAACATATTTTTTATTTCTGACTTCAAGGAATTAAATGGGTCACCCGGGGCCATGATATTACTTGTGGTGACCCCTTTACTACATACCAAGCACAGCGCCACACACTGTATACTGGCTGTGTTTGGTATTGCAGCTTCCATTTGAATGGGACTGAGCTGTAGCTAGAAGAGGTGGCACTCACTGTCATAGTTCTAGACAATCCCTTTAAAGTAATGGGGGATGGGTATTTATTGGGGGGGGGGGGGGGACAATATTCATGTCATTTCCTAATATAATGAGTTTGTGGTGTCTTGACCCCTCTGTCTTAGTTGGGCACCAGGTGCAGAGCGGTCACTTCTTGCGTCACCTTTGCCCGTCTTCTGTACCTGGCGGTGACTCACTCTGATAGATTCTCACAAGATAAGGCCGATATCTGAGTGATCCTAGTGAGTAAGATTTTGGAATTCCCCGCAGTCACACGACTATGAAACACGGGATTGGTATGTGACAGTAACGTCAATTTGTTTTTCCTTTTGCAATTTCATTGAATTAATTTAGGATTTGTATGTTATATATATATATATACTGTATATAGTGTTATGTAGACATTGGCTGCAGGTCTGGGCTGGCTCACATGGGGTGCAGGATAATGTGGCCCCGTGACCTGGCCCTGCATCATTACAAATACACAAGTCAGCCATAGGGCAGTATACGTCACCTGTCCTGTAGATCACATGGTGGCTATACATCACCTGCACGGTGGTCTCCTGATCTCCTCAATGTCTGTCCCTGGTTGTCTTGTCTATTGACTCTGAGATTCTGAGGTCACATTAGTCACAAAAACACCTTTATTGATTAGATACAAAGACTCCAAACATTTGGGGGACCCTCGTATTCCGAAGCAATTCCTTAGGGGATTTATAATGTATCTTGCTTATCATTAACCTAAACTTTCCCATGGACCGAGGTCAGATAACCCCAAGACTTGATCCAGTCACGATTACATGGACTTGTCCGAGGTCACAGGTCTCTCATGTTACTTTCTCGGTCACAGTCATTCTGATTCCAGTAATCTCAGAGGGGATTTCAGGGACTGCCGTGACCTCACCGACATCATAACATCACGAGATGTAACTCGCACTCCAGGACTTCGGAGCAGTCAATGAATTTGGGATTCTCCAAAACAAGTTATTCCAGAATTGAGTAGAAGGGAGCGAGGCCTGTGTCTTATATCTTATATCTTATATCTTATATCTTATATCCACCATCACCTCTGGTGCCTGAAGACAATTCTAAAGGACCTGAAAAAGTTTTTGCAATTTTTTTCTGAATTGTAATTATCTCTCAACTTTTTTGGGGGGAAAAATTAAACATGTATTTTTTTTTTTTTTTTAACTTTGTGGATTATTTGCTATATTATTATAGTAATAAAAACTGTTGGTTAATCTTAACCCTTTCCTTGCTCCATCTTTTGTCCGAACTCTCTTTGCTCTTTCCCACATTACAGATAACACTCCAAAACCACCAAACCTCAGGAATATGGTGATCAGCAGCTCACTGTCTCCTCCAACTAACACAGGAACATTCCCATGTGGACAGAAGAGGTGCAAAACCTGCCCTCACATACTGACCACTGACAGGATAGAGATACCAAACTCTAACAGGGAATATAAGACCCCAGGTACGTTCACCTGCAGCACACCGCATGTAGTGTATGTAATAATGTGCACCAAGTGTCCCACTGATAATCTGTATGTTGGGGAGACCGGACAGCAGCTTAGAACGCGGATGAATTCACATCACCATACAATTAGAGAACAGAGACTGGACCTTCCCTTATCAAAACATTTCTACAATGAAGATCATAATATCACCGATCACATGAAAGTTTTGGTTTTAAGAGGGAATTTCAGATCCAGGAAAGAGAGAAGGATTTATAAGTACAAGTTCATGACCTTGCTTCAAACACTTCAAGAAGGCTTGAAAAATCACCGGTCCACAGATGTCTTGCTGCCGCTGGTTTTCTGCAGTGGCAGGAGCGTGGTGATGCTGCAGGCCCCGGCACCTGTGCACCCAGCACCCAAACACTCCGGCCATTTTAATTTATGAAATTTTCCAGTAGCTGCTGCATTTTCCCCCCTCGGCTTATACTCGAGTCAATAAGTATTCCCAGTTTTTAGTGGTAAAATTAGGGGCCTCGGCTTATATTCAGGTCGGCTTATACTCGAGTATATTCGGTATTTACAGTTGTTAACCTCTGCTCTCAAAAAACTTCTCAGTATTGTTGCTAAATGGTACCAATAACTACTACAACTCCTCCTGCAAAAAAGCTGCTCTCATACAGGTACATTGACAGGGAATTAAAAAAAAAAAAGAAAAAAGCAAAACATAAAAATAATTGAAACCTTCATAAAATATACATTTTTGTTACTCATAAAATATGGAGACATTGAGCAATTTTGTATTTTCTGCCAAGAAATTAATAAAAGTTTTTTTTTAAAAAAAAAACCTCTATGCACCCCAAAATGGCGCCATTGAAAAATACAACCTGTCCTGCAAAAAATAAGTCACAACCTTACAAAAGCAAATTCATCCCGGGAAATAAAGAGGATCCCAAACCAAAAGGAGAGTCACAAATAATGTACAAAGCCCAAATGTAATGTCAATACTCCGTAATATTATAGAAAAGTATCGGCAAAGTGAACAATAGTAACAAAATATCATCTCCAAATACCAAACACAACAGATACAAACCAGACAGACGAGGGGTCGCAGCCCCAATAAGTGTTTGCTTGTGTTTTGTCTAGAAAGCTGACGGTAAAATAATACATTCCTAAGGCTTGGTTCACACATGCTGATGTGTTCTGTCCGTAAGAGTCCGCATGAGGATCCCTACGGACAGAACACAAGTGCAACTGCAAGCGCACGCGCCCCATAGACTGTAACAAAACCTAAATCTGTTCTGTGTCTGATCCTCGCTAGAAGCCGATATTAATGACAGCAGATACAATTGTATCCAGTGTAGACAATGCTCTGTGAGCTACACACATCTACAGCAGCCGCTGCACTCATCCCTCACAGAGCATTGCCTAGATACAATGGCTCCACGTCTCAGCTGAGGGCTGTAATATCTATATCCAGGGTCACTGACACCAAGCAGAGGTCTTATAATGTCTGAAGAATTGTCAAAGTCTATTAGGAAGTCGTAGAACTATTTGTTTCTTTACATGACACTGGAAACTCCCCTTAATGTGATGTGATGCAGTAAGGCTGCGGTCAGGGCTTCATTCATGGCAAGGGCTTGGTCAGGGCTCTGCATCGTCCAGTGAGGCCGTGACTCCAGCGCGAGACATTGTAAAAAGCCCCAGAAGTTACCGAGCTCCCGAAAATCTCTGCACAGGGGAACATCGACATCTGCATCACTGAACTCCATGGCCTGGCTCAAACCATGTGAAATTATATGGACAGGATTTTACGTCACACCGTGTAAGTCCAATGATGGCGGCCTTACACCACTCCAGCCAATATGGCGGTCATCTCTAAATTGTGTTCAGCTGCTCCACCTTGGACCATGATGGTCCCCAAAGTAGTTTGGAAAACAGTAAGGACTGCTTGGGTGGTCCTGTATTGGGTCTTATGTGACATTCAGGAGGTCACATTTTGCAGCCTTACCTATAGGCTGGATATCATGGACCACAGTGCACAATATGGCGGGGTCCAATAACTAATGGTCACTAACATTGTCCATCAGCCTAGGTGGTGACGTAAAGGTTTAGAATAATACCACACGCCCTCTGTCCACCATACACACGCTAAACTGGCACGGAAAACAGAAATCCCAAGAATAATGGAGGCCCTACTTATTGCAATCGACTTATTTTTCTCTTTTTGTTATTTTTTTATTTTTTCTTCAAAAACAGACAAGGTTCATCTCTGCAATGGCCGGGAGGGTAATAGGTGGCATGGACTCCTTACATCATTTACACTAGATTTCTGTGTGGCCCTGATACTCCAATTTGCACAAAATTTGTTGGACTTTTTATGCCTCGTACACCAGAAACCTGGGTCACAAGGCCTAATAAATCCGCCCCATCGTCTCTACTCACCCGTTGTAACAGATCAGCAAAAAATAGGACACGTCAACCATCATTAGACCTAAGTCTAGGAGGGACCCATGAAAACGGACGCCCCAAGAACGCTAAACCACCATGAGAAAAACAGATGTTGTACCCGTTTTTTGCAGCTGTTTTTTCCACTGTTCACGTACATGAGGTCTCATGGTTGGGGGATAGCAGATCATAAAAAACAAGGCCTAAGGCTGATCACTGGCCACTGCCTTCCAAGGCCATTTCGCCCAACTGGGGCTGTTGAAATTGCCTCCCCCACCATATAATTCCTGCCTTGGTCTATCGTTGTTGGGGTCTTTAGGCTTCCAGTAGAATATTTTGTATGACTCTGACCGTCAGCCATGTTGGTTTCTTCCTATCTTTGGATGAAATTCTCAAAAATATCCTTTCTTGTTTTTTTTTGTTTTTTTGGTTCCTTTCTAAAATACAAAAACATCAAATAATAGCAAAAAAGTGTCACTGAAACCAATGTCAGATACTGGCAATGATGCAACTTGTAACCACGAGGCAACTTCCTCCAATTTCTCATTCCAGTGCCCATGTGATGTGAGATTGTTTCCTAAGTTACAGGCAGTTCTGGGTCACATTACCGAAAAATGAATATTAATAAACAGGAACAGATGCAACAGGGGTTCCCTGCAACATATGGGAGTCCTAAAGGGGGTCTGAGGCCCACGGGTCAGAGAGAAGAATGGGCAGTATTCATTCCAAACTGCCAGGAGCCAATCAGCACGGCCCCTTTACAGTCTGCAGACCATGAGTTATAGGTCCTCACCTACCAGTAGGGGGCAGCTTGAGCTATGTGTATGGGCCGCTGTAGATTCCCTGTATGTGGACATGTCATGGTCCTGTATTTCTATCATCTATGACCCGGGCAGATTAGGATAACCAGCGCTGGAGACTCTACTGCCATCCAGTTCACCCAATTGTAGGTGAGCACCCCCCCCCCCAAATAATCCATCATTCAGGCAGTATTTTACTGTAAAGATGGCGTCACATATATATAGCTCCCCACTAGCGCCCTGACTATTAGTGACGCCCACTTGGAAACTCCCCTGTTTTTCGATAATAGCCAGGACATGTTTAGGAACCCAAATGTGCAGCCGTAGTCACCTTCACCCATACAAGTGGGAAATGAGGAACGATGACTGCTTGTAGATGAGTAATGTCCCCAGAGCAGCGCTCCATGGCACTGACCTATTCTGGATCCTTCTGCAAACCTCAGTCCATGAAGTCACTTCATCTTATTCGTTAGAAGTTCTGTTCTTCAGATTTCAGATGTTTACAGTGAGAAGATACAGACACTATGTGATCCAAAGTGTCCAGACACCCCCAAAACATACGTGTTTCATATTAGGTGCATTGTGCTGCCCCCTACTGCCAGGTCCTCCATATCAGCGACATGGTGAGAGAGCAGAATGGGGCGCTCCACGGAACTCACAGAGTTGGAACGTGGTCAGGTGATTGGGTGCCACACATCACACAGGTCAATGCCAAACGACGCCTCGCTGGGTGTAAGGAGCGTAAACATTGGACGATTGAACAGTGGAGAAACGTTGTGTGGAGTGACGAATCCCGGTACACAATGTGGCGATCCGATGGCAGGTTGTGGGTATGGCGAATGCCCGGTGAGCGTCATCTGCCAGCGTTTGTAGTGCCAACAGTAAAATTCGGAGGCGGTGGTGTTATGGTGGTGTTTGTCATGGAGGGGGCTTGCACCCCTTGTTGTTTTGCGTGGCACTATCACAGCACAGGCCGACATTGATGTATTAAACACCTTCTTGCTTCCCACTGTTGAAGAGCAATTCGGGGATGGCGATTGCCTCTTACAACACGATGGAGCACCTGTTCATACTGCACGGCCTGTGGCGGAGTGGTTACACCACAATAACATCTCTGTAATGGACCGGCCTGCACACACTGGCCTGAATCCTATAGAACACCTTTGGGAGGTTTTGGAACGCCGACTTGGTGCCAGGCCTCACCGACCTACATGGATACCTCTCCTCAGTGCAGCACTCCATGAAGAATGGGCCGCCATTCCCCAAGAAACCTTCCAGCACCTTATTGAACGTCTGCCTGCAAGAGTGGAAGCCGTCATCAAGGCTAAGGGTGGGCCAACACCATATTGTATCCAGCATTACCCATGGGGGGCACCACCAACTTGTAAGTCATTCCCAGCCCGGTGTCCGGATACTCTTCATCACATAGTGTATCAATGGCCGGGCTATAGCTGGGGGACGACCGGGGGAACCTACAGGACCTAGAGCACCCTGATCATTGTGCAGTAGAGATATACTGTAAGGTTATATACTGGGGATTGTTACGGGAGAAATTATAAAAAAATAAATAAAATAAAAAAAATTTCCCCAAAAAAGTCATGGGGGGCCCAATATGTAAAAATATATAAATAGATACAGAAATAAATAGGCTAAAAAATTAAGAAAATATATTGTCATTACCACGTCCACATCACAGGAGCGAGCCCTGCCCCCGACAACGCAACATTACAGAAGAATTACTGTAACAGAGGGAGACTGCTATTATATACTGTATATATACTGTGTATATATATATATATATATATATATATATATGTAGTCACACTTTGTGCTTTACCCCGTTTTGTTTTAATTTTCATATATACAAAAAAATGCAAAAATAAATTGACAAATAAATAAATAAATATATCGCTGAGATAAGACACAAATTCTTTGAGTGACCCAAAGGAAAAAAATGTTTTAGCGTCTCCAAACCACAGGTACGAAAAGAATCCAAAAACATGGAATGGTTAACCCTCTAACAAACCCATTAAAACTCCAAGAAACATTTCCGAAATTGTCGCTTTTATTGCAGATTTTCAATTTATGGCTCCAGTAAATATTCCTGGCACAGACGGTATCTGCGGTATCTGCGGCGTCTTCTGTACAATTAACCCCTTAGTGATCATAGATCCTCACACCAGTAACATTCTTTCTATATTTCGGCTTTCGGAGCTTTGGACATCTTATTTCTTTGTACGAGACCTCGGTATTTTCTGGGTACAGAAGACTTTTTTGATCCCATTTTGTGTTTGAGAGATGAAATGATTTGTCCCGGACCCTGAATGATAACAGTTATGGCGTTTGCCATGTACAATAAATAATTAGGAGTTTAGGACATGGCGATACCATTGGGTGTTTTTCATTGGCAAAAAAAGTCTATTTTTAAATGTTTTTCAGTAGAACCACTTAGGTGCTGCGGTGAGTATTGACTGCAGAATCTAAGGGGTTAAATGGCCAATAGGCTTCTGATTGACAATGGGGTGATATTATGAACAAAAGTCCATGGTCACCCCTCCCCTGAGGTTATCTGAAGTGACAAACAAGACCAAGATCTCAGCTTTGGCCCCCGCGGCTCCGGAGTTAGAGCTTTTTGAAGTGACTGTAACCTCCGTAGTCTCCCGGAACACGTCCTGCTCAGGGTGAACTGTAACGCAGGGTAAACCAAGAACTGTGGGGGTTAATGAGGACCTTTAAACAACCGCCCTGGGTCCAGGACTTTGCATCCTTCAATGGATCCTGAGCAAACTGGTGCCCAATATAATAAATAAGTTCTCTAAAGTTATGTGGGAGGTCTCTGTCCTGAGCATTGGACATTGTCAGTGTATAGAATCCGCCCCCTTGCCTGCTCCAGCCTGACTCCTCCCACCTGACACTACAGATGATTATTATAGTTATTTGTCCATAGGAGCCAGAAGAGAGAAGAGACTTTGGGAAATGCATTACATTAATACCTGAATCAGGGCTTGGCGTTCCCTGCCTATAGCAATGCGTCACTCCAAGGATATTAAAGGGGGTTTCCATTTCTAGTGACTCACTTTTTTGCTGTTACATTTTGCCCCAGCGTATTAACCCTTTGTAGTCACTCTTTCATATTTCCAGTTGTTTCACCCTCTAGTTTCGGGCTGTAGTAAATGATCTATATCATGATGCAACTTCTGTATGGACATCGGCAAAATGTGGAAGGGCGACAGCCTCTTCCCTCTTTGGTGTCTTCACGGGTCTGCAGAGAAATAAAAGCTGAAGTTACATCTCCCGGGGACATGGACACTAAATCTACTGTGTAAGTCGGAAGTCACTGTCCTTGCAACCTAAAAGAGTATTACCCATCTACGAGGTCCAATGTGAGGACCAATGGAGTTATATATAAGATCTGTCTTGTCCATGAGAAGAACCACCTCCATATACCCAACCTGTATATCAGATGATTCCATTGGTGGAGGTCCAGGACATTCACGAGCACTAAACTATGAAAAATTGTCAAAATACATGGAAAATTTCTCTTCTCCCTTCTTTATGGACAAACAAAACCAGAGGCTGGTGGACATGGTTAGATGACCGCTGTTCATGATACCGTAGCCCACACAACCCCAAGTCCTGTCTATGGTCATGGTCATCTGCCGCACTTTCCATACCACATAGGAGACCCATGTGACTGTTATGGGTCCACTAGAGAGACAAAGGACCTATTCCAAGTTGGTCTTCTCCTCATGTCAATGAATGATGAAATCTTGCACATGGCAGAGGCTTTTACGGGCCAGTTAGTAAGGTGAGTAATGCGATCAAAGTGATGAAAGGACCTGGAGATCAGACTGTGGTGGAGTCGGGAGGGATATTCCCATGGCATTCCAAAAAGGTTGCCCTGTATCTGGCCTTGTGCCCTTGGAGAAACACCTGGGTGTAGGATTGTCATCACCTGCTCGTCACAATGAGAAAATCACAGGACTTCAAATACCTCCTCAAGATGACTTGGAAATACCCAACTCAGGCAGAGATTTTATCACAATCGGAATCATCTCATCCAACGAACCAGAGATGTATCCTGAAGATGCTGGGCACAAATACAGAACTTGTACCCGGGCCCTCCTCTACCAGGTGCCCATGACAATACTAGAGTCTTCCTAAACCAAATACCATAATTTCATGATATTACATCACAAAGTGTTAGGCTACTTGTGTTTATGGTCGGCCATCCAGGTGCCAAATTTTGTGGAATTGGTTTCATGAGACGTTTTTAGTCCTTAACCAAATCTGAGCTGAGTGATGGACACACCTGTAAAATAAATAGCTTCTTATAATTAAATAACTTTTTGGGTCCCTCCATCACTGGCCATCAAAAGTTTGAGGGAACCTTGCACAAAATTTTACCCCTCTATGCCAGAAAGCTGCATCCTCTGCGCCCCCTACAGGTTCACCACTGCTTCCCACTTTTTCTCCCAATCATAGACACAGAGGAGACCTGCAGCTGCATCCCCCACCTCCCCAAACCTTAACTTGGCACTCGACACATTAAATACCCTGTGGCAAAAAAAAATGTTAACCTGATATATTTTCAATTACTTTTATCGTGATATCAGTGTCAGGTTAAACTTTGCTCCATCTTTATTTTTCTCACGTTACCAGGAAACCTTACAATAGCCGCCAGCTCATAAAAAACTAGTGTGAACTGAGAGGAAGAGGAAACCGTCACAAGACAGAGGCGGAGGAGAGTGCACAGCAAGGAATAGGGGAGGAACAGTGACCCCAACCCATTGACCCCTCTGCAAGATGTTGTAATCTTCCAATGAAATCAGAAGGACTCCATATTGGTGTTTCGCCCGGGCTGACTGGTGCTCTTGTGACTTAGTCCTGTGTTATCACTGTGGTTACTGTCATCATTGTTTTGGTCCTCTCAGTTACCCGGCCTGACTATTTCCTGGATGAGTCAGAGCAGAGAAGTGCGGAAAAGTGAAATAAGAGAAAGGAAGCGATGAGCAGCTGTCAATGAGGAGATATTATCTCTGTTTCCTACATCTTGTCACCTTCTTATGGTTAATCATTCCAATACCGCAGCCATTGATAGCGTGTTGTGTACAACAGTTTGAGGCTTATGCTGTGTTCACACATCAGTATGCCATCCGTCCGTTTGAATTCAGTTTGACACTTCAAAACAGACTGATGCACATACTGATTGTATACTGACACCGGACTGATGCACATACTGATTGTATACTGACACCGGACTGATGCACATACTGATTGTATACGGACACCGGACTGATGCACATACTGATTGTATACGGACACCGGACTGATGCACATACTGATTGTATACTGACACCGGACTGATGCACATACTGATTGTATACTGACACCGGACTGATGCACATACTGATTGTATACGGACACCGGACTGATGCACATACTGATTGTATACTGACACCGGACTGATGCACATACTGATTGTATACTGACACCGGACTGATGCACATACTGATTGTATACTGACACCGGACTGATGCACATACTGATTGTATACTGACACCGGACTGATGCACATACTGATTGTATACTGACACCGGACTGATGCACATACTGATTGTATACTGACACCGGACTGATGCACATACTGATTGTATACGGACACCTTTATATGCTGATAGCAAACGCTCTCCGCCCCCTAGAGGACAGATAAAGGGATTACAAGTAGCAATTGTAACCAGAGTAGAGATAAGGAGATATAATAAATGTCCCTGTGTCCTCCTTAGGGCTCGTTCACATCTGCGCCCGGTCTCCGTTCTGCAGGTTTCCGTTTCCTGCATAAAACAGAGCAGGAGACGGAAACCTGCAGGACTCTTTCATTTGAATGGGTGAGAGAGATGTCCGGCCGTGAGCGGCGGTGAGCGTTTTATGCTCTCCGCCGCGAAACCGGGTTTTATAATCCGGACACAGAGTCGGACATGCAGTACTCTGTGTCCGGATTAAAAAATCCGGTTTCGCGGCGGAGAGCCTAAAACACTTACCGCCGCTCACGGCCGGACACGGTCTGTGCTTTGCGTCTTCTGGCATGCAGAAGACGGAAACCACAGAATGGAAGGCTGAACGCAGGTGTGAACCTAGCGTTATCTTTACTTTGTTTACAATTGCTACTTTTAATCCCCTTATCTGTCCTCTAGGGGACGCACAGTGTTTGCTATCAGCATATAAAGGTGTCCGTATACAATCAGTATGTGCATCAGTCCGGTGTCAGTATACAATCAGTATGTGCATCAGTCCGGTGTCAGTATACAATCAGTATGTGCATCAGTCCGGTATCAGTATACAATCAGTATGTGCATCAGTCCGGTGTCAGTATACAATCAGTATGTGCATCAGTCCGGTGTCAGTATACAATCAGTATGTGCATCAGTCCGGTGTCAGTATACAATCAGTATGTGCATCAGTCCGGTGTCAGTATACAATCAGTATGTGCATCAGTCCGGTGTCAGTATACAATCAGTATGTGCATCAGTCCGTTTTTTAGTCTCAAACTGAATTCAAACGGACGGATGGCATACTGATGTGTGAACATACCCTTAGATGGACACCATAGACTGGTAGGAGAGGAAGAGTAACCCAGTGTGAAGACTAGTAGGTAACCTGACATTTTACCCTGTCCACTTGCTCTCTGCTTCATCTCATACCATAATGGGTTCCATGTCTTTCGCTGATGGATACTCACAGATCTGGAACAGAACACATCACAGATCTGAGACTATGAAAGAGGTTTTCCATTCTTATGATATTAATGGTCTACTTTTAGGATCTCAGATCAGTGGGATCCAACAACCAAGAACCCAACCGATCTGCTGTCAGTGCCGGAACTAGTTCCTGTCGCCCAGCACAGCCATTATACAATGTAGGGAGAAAATACACTTGGAGCAAGAAGTGACCTCACATGGAGGAGGGAGAGTTCTGTGCTAACTTTCTTGTACGGATTCCAAGGTTTATGTAATTTTCTTCTCCGGTTTACCTGCCTTGTGTACACAGTGACATGAGCTGAGAGCCGCGCTACACTGTTATATAACCGTCATCTGAGCAACCATGGTAAATTCCAAGTCACACATGGCTGAAAAGATTGCAGAGCCTCAGGGGTTAAATGTAAGTGCTGTGACAAGTCTTTGGCCATATCCCCGCCACTCCCCTATATGTGTGACCGCAACGTGAACACAAGAGGGACAATAAAAGTGAATCACGTGGTCAGAAAAAACTATATATAATACTGCTCTATATATAATACCGCCATACCGTGCTCACATAGTGCTCAGATACCAGGTCTACAGAGGTGGAGTGAAGACTATTGTTATGCTGTAGACTATACAAATTTTCCAAAAATCCCAGGTTTGGCCGAACCCAAAAAAATTTTCTGCAGGGAATAATAATAATAAAAACAACAACAAGTTGGTTCAAAGCAAAACTTGCAAGTGAACCTCGAGGAGAATAATCACAAAATGAATGTCCTGAGGTTCGCCCATCGTTACAAGATACAGGACAATTACCTCCAGTGTCCTGAGATGACGTCTCCTCCTTCTCCATCCAGCCCAGACCTCTGTGACAACTTCTTCCACTGCAAAAGATCATAAGTGTTCCCGAAGAAGAAGAACGCTGGTAGTGGTAATCCAAGAGTCAATGTCACCAAACACACAGGAGGAGAAACTGCAGTTTGGGGACTTCCAAACCCCAAAATAAGTGCAGAGCAGATGCCAAACTTCAGACCAGAGAGAAATGACTTCTATCCAGTCCCCAGACTAGACTCCTTTATTCAGCTATGGACACGGCCATACACCGGCCATCTTGGCACTGGTTGGTCTCAGGACTTAGAGGCAGAGTAGTTTGGACCCCCCGACCAATGTTGTGCAATCATAGTTATCACTATGGGGGGCCTGGGGCGCCCACTCTCTGTCCAAATAGAGAAAAAGGCATCAACAAGTAAAGGCAGAGAGGTTAAAGGTATATGGGGCAAAAACATCAGGACCAAGCGCAGCCCCAGCTCCAAAAAGCTAACAGCTAGGCTTGGGTGCACCAGAAGCAGGACATTGTAGAGAGTAGTGCTCGCTATTAGTATACAGCTCTGTGCACTGTGTAGTGGCCATAACATATATACAGTGGGGCAAAAAAGTATTTAGTCAGTCACCAATAGTGCAAGTTCCACCACTTACAAAGATGAGAGGCGTCTGTAATTTACATCATAGGTAGACCTCAACTATGAGAGACAAAATGAGAAAACAAATCCAGAAAATCACATTGTCTGATTTTGTAAGAATTTTTTTTCAAATTATGGTGGAAAATAAGTATTTGGTCACCTACAAACAATCCAGATTTCTGGCTCTCGCAGACCTGTAACTTCTTCTTTAAGAGTCTCCTCTTTCCTCCACTCATTACCTGTAGTAATGGCATCTGTTTAAACTTGTTATCACTATAAAAAGACACCTGTGAACACCCTCAAACAGTCAGACTCCAAACTCCACTATGGTGAAGACCAAAGAGCTGTCGAAGGACACCAGAAACAAAATTGTAGCCCTGCACCAGGCTGGAAAGACTGAATCTGCAATAGGCAACCAGCTTGGATTGAAGAAATCAACTGTGGGAGCAATAATTAGAAAATGGAAGACATACAAGACCACTGATAATCTCCCTCGCTCTGGGGCTCCACGCAAAATCTCACCCCGTGGGGTCAAAATGATCACAAGAACGGTGAGCAAAAATCCCAGAACCACGCGGGGGGACCTAGTGAATGAACTGCAGAGAGCTGGGACCAATGTAACAAAGCCTACCATCAGTAACACACTACGCCGCCAGGGACTCAGATCCTGCAGTGCCAGACGTGTCCCACTGCTTAAGCCAGTACATGTCCGGGCCCGTCTGAAGTTTGCTAGAGAGCATTTGGATGATCCAGAAGAGTATTGGGAGAATGTCCTATGGTCTGATGAAACCAAACTGGAACTGTGTGGTAGAAACACAACTTTTCGTGTTTGGAGGAAAAAGAATACTGAGTTGCATCCATCAAACACCATACCTACTGTAAAGCATGGGGGTGGAAACATCATGCTTTGGGGCTGTTTCTCTGCAAAGGGGCCAGGACGACTGATCCGGGTACATGAAAGAATGAATGGGGCCATGTATTGTGAGATTTTGAGTGCAAACCTCCTTCCATCAACAAGGGCATTGAAGATGAAACGTGGCTGGGTCTTTCAACATGACAATGATCCAAAGCACACCGCCAGGGCAACGAAGGAGAGGCTTTGTGAGAAGCATTTCAAGGTCCTGGAGTGGCCTAGCCAGTCTCCAGATCTCAACCCCATAGAAAACCTTTGGAGGGAGTTGAAAGTCCGTGTTGCCAAGCGACAGCCCCAAAACATCACTGCTCTAGAGGAGATCTGCATGGAGGAATGGGCCAACATACCAACAACAGTGTGTGCCAACCTTGTGAAGACTTACAGAAAACGTTTCACCTCTGTCATTGCCAACAAAGGAGATATAACAAAGTATTGAGATGACATTTTGTTACTGACCAAATACTTATTTTCCACCATAATTTGCAAATAAATTCTTACAAAATCAGACAATGTGATTTTCTGGATTTGTTTTCTCATTTTGTCTCTCATAGTTGAGGTCTACCTATGATGTAAATTACAGACGCCTCTCATCTTTATAAGTGGTGGAACTTGCACTATTGGTGACTGACTAAATACTTTTTTGCCCCACTGTATATATACATGCTAACTATTGGAAGAATCCGGATAAAGGGGGGGAGGGGTGACCTGTGACCTCCCAGACACCCAGAATGGCAAGGAAATCTTGCCCTGGTCACAAGAAAGGAGCATGGCGGTATACAAAAAGGGGCAATGTCCAGAAGAAGTTCGACCACGTCCATGTCTGAAAATTGCTGAGGCGCGTTGCGAGCCATTCTCCCAAAGATCATGTTGACAAGTATGTTATATGATTATACAGATGACCCAGGAGACTTCTCATACAACACACGTATCATTGTCCTGCTTGAACTGGTGGCCCCTCTGCTGATCAGTTATCATCTATGAAGGACTGCAACAGCGCCCCCGCAGGTGAAATGAAATATTACACACGTCTTAATCAAGTTCTTCATACCTGGACATGTCGGGTCCTCCAAACTCTTTAACTTTGATGTCTCAGATATTTAGTCCACTTTCACACAACTTATCTTTTCATCTCTTTTTCTGTTGCAAATTTTTAGAGTAAAGTCCAAGTGTGCGATATTAGTGAGAGAGAAGGGAGTGTAAAGCATGAGGGGTCTTTGTAAATTGTGGCCAGAAACTGAAGAATAAGATATTCGATATCACAAGACCATGAAGATTTACAGACACATCGAAACGTCTCCTGAGAAGCCACATGTGAGATATCAGGTCTCCTGTGGTTTGTCGGCTCCGCCATGAGGAGTGATCTCATTGTGACCACTAGGGGGCGCTAACTGAAGACACTGTGTCCTGGATGTCTCACAGAAAAGCTCATTACAATTGGGGAGCGGAGTCCGGGGATTTGTCGCTTCTTAACCCTTTACATAACCAGCTGTGGACTTTCTGGGATGTTCGTCTAAGACTCTTCCCCTTGTTGTGTATTTTCTATTCTTGCGCAGCTTCGGTATTCGACATCCCAATGTGATATTTTTGTCCAAGTTACTCAACACGGGAAAAACTAGAAAAGATTAAAGGCAAAATATGGAAATTCACAAAGTCCATGAGAGTGTCGGGCGAGGAAGGAGGAAGAAAGTTATATTTTCACTGAGGGTATAGAAGATGATGTAAGGAAGGAAGGAATGGCCGGATTGCAACAAAGTGTCACACTAATAAGTGTAATGATGATATAAGGCTTAGTGTGCGAGTGACAGGAGGAAGCCTGCAGAGGGCGCTACATGTATGAATGCAGCATCAATATCGTGCACCAGCCCCGGCGCCGACAGCAAGGAGACAGAAAACCGGACATAGATAATTCACCGCACAAAATGTCTCAACAGAGATCACCATCTTGTGGAATATGGAGCACACTACACTGTAACAACACTGCCCCTGTAATACACAAGTAATGTGTCCTGGTATATCGCACAACCTGTTCCAACTGCAAATGACCTTTTGTTTCCTGAATTGAGCAACTGGACCAAAAATACATCCCTGGGTGTGTTCGGGGGTGTAACATAGCAGCGCGGGAAGAAGACAATGTACAGATGACAGAGGAAAAGCCCCCGATTATTAAGAGGGTATATAGTGTGTATACAGGTGTATAATAAAGAGAGGACTTATGAAGACTTCCCCCCAGTGGCGGATCCAGGGTTTCCGGGGCCCTGGGCAATTGACTTTGGCGGGGACCTACTTACTGGGGGGTCTCGCACTTCTAACCTGTACCTCCCAACTGTTGAAGACTAGAAAGAGGGAACAAAACGTACGGCGCGCAGCGCGCCTTGGCAAATTAGGCCCTGCCCACTTTTATGTTGACTCCGCCCATTCTCATTCATTTTTCATGTGCCCGCACACAGTATAATCCTCCTACAGTCACCCGTAAATTATATGTCCCCCCTCCAACTCTACCCCATTTTCATATATACCCTTCATTTACCCCTAGTTTCATGCCCCCCCTCGCTTTCTGACGTCCGACTCAGGCAGCAGAAACCCATGGTTCACCCCTGCATTCCCCCCCCCCTTCATCTGCCCCAGTGTCATGCCATTCTCCCCCCTTCATCTGCCTCAGTGTCATGCCATTCTCCCCCCCTTCATTTGCCCCAGTGTCATGCCGTTCTCTCCCCCTTCATTTGCCCCAGTGTCATGCCGTTCTCCCCCCTTCATCTGCCCCAATGTCATGCCGTTCTCCCCCCCTTCATCTGCCCCAGTGTCATGCCGTTCTCCCCCCCTTCATCTGCCCCAGTGTCATGCTGTTCTCCCCCCTCCATCTTCCCCAGTGTCATGCCGTTCTGCCCCCTTCATCTGCCCCAGTGTCATGCCGTTCTCCCCCCTCCGTCTGCCCCAGTGTCATGCTTTTCTCCCCCCCTCCATCTGCCCCAGTGTCATGCAGGGCTGGGGTGATATGCTGGATCTGGTAATAGATCAAATAGAGCAAATTTAGCCCCGCCCACTTTTGCGTTGACTCCGCCCACTCGTTAATTTTTCATGTGCCCGCACACAGTATAATCCTCCAACAGTCACCCGTAAATTATATGTCCCCCCTCTATCTCTCCCCCAGTTTCATATACACCCTTCATCTGCCCCCAGTTTAATGTCCCCCTTCCATCTCTGCCCCCAGATTCATGTCCCCATCTCTTCCCCCAGATTCATGTCCCCCCCATCTCTGCCCCCAGATTCATGTCCCCCCATCTCTGCCCCCAGATTCATACCCCCCCATCTCTGCCCTCAGATTCATGTCCCCCCATCTCTGCCCCCAGATTCATGTCCCCCATCTCTGCCCCCAGATTCATGTCCCTCCATCTCTGCCCCCAGTGTCATGCCGTCCTCTCCATCTCTGCCCCCAGTGTCATGCCGTCCTCTCCATCTCTGCCCCCAGATTCATGTCCCCCCATCTCTGCCCCAGATTCATGTCCCCCCATCTCTGCCCCCAGATTCATGACCCCCCATCTCTGCCCCCAGATTCATGTCCCCCTCCATCTCTGCCCCCAGATTCATGTCCCCCCATCTCTGCCCCCAGATTCATGTCCCCCATCTCTGCCCCCAGATTCATGTCCCTCCATCTCTGCCCCCAGTGTCATGCCGTCCTCTCCATCTCTGCCCCCAGTGTCATGCCATCCTCTCCATCTCTGCCCCCAGATTCATGTCCCCCCATCTCTGCCCCCAGATTCATGTCCCTCCATCTCTGCCCCAGATTCATGTCCCCTCCATCTCTGCCCTCAGATTCATGTCCTATCCATCTCTGCCCTCAGATTCATGTCCCCTCCATCTCTGCCCCCAGATTCATGACCCCCCATCTCTGCCCTCAGATTCATGTCCCCCATCTCTGCCCCCAGATTCATGTCCCTCCATCTCTGCCCCCAGATTCATGTCCCTCCATCTCTGCCCCCAGTGTCATGCCGTCCTCTCCATCTCTGCCCCCAGATTCATGTCCCCCATATCTGCCCCCAGATTCATGTCCCCCCATCTCTGCCCCCAGATTCATGTCCCCCCATCTCTGCCCTCAGATTCATGTCCCCCCATCTCTGCCCCCAGATTCATGACACCCCATCTCTGCCCTCAGATTCATGTCCCCCATCTCTGCCCCCAGATTCATGTCCCCCCATCTCTGCCCCCAGATTCATGTCCCTCCATCTCTGCCCCAGATTCATGTCCCCTCCATCTCTGCCCCCAGATTCATGTCCTCTCCATCTCTGCCCTCAGATTCATGTCCCCTCCATCTCTGCCCCCAGATTCATGACCCCCCATCTCTGCCCTCAGATTCATGTCCCCCATCTCTGCCCCCAGATTCATGTCCCTCCATCTCTGCCCCCAGATTCATGTCCCTCCATCTCTGCCCCAGATTCATGTCCCCTCCATCTCTGCCCTCAGATTCATGTCCTCTCCATCTCTGCCCTCAGATTCATGTCCCCTCCATCTCTGCCCCCAGATTCATGACCCCCCCATCTCTGCCCTCAGATTCATGTCCCCCATCTCTGCCCCCAGATTCATGTCCCTCCATCTCTGCCCCCAGATTCATGTCCCTCCATCTCTGCCCCCAGTGTCATGCCGTCCTCTCCATCTCTGCCCCCAGATTCATGTCCCCCATATCTGCCCCCAGATTCATGTCCCCCCATCTCTGCCCCCAGATTCATGTCCCCCTCCATCTCTGCCCCCAGATTCATGTCCCCCCATCTCTGCCCTCAGATTCATGTCCCCCCATCTCTGCCCCCAGATTCATGACCCCCCATCTCTGCCCTCAGATTCATGTCCCCCATCTCTGCCCCCAGATTCATGTCCCTCCATCTCTGCCCCAGATTCATTTCCCCTCCATCTCTGCCCCCAGATTCATGTCCTCTCCATCTCTGCCCCCAGATTCATGTCCCCTCCATCTCTGCCCCCAGATTCATGACCCCCCATCTCTGCCCTCAGATTCATGTCCCCCATCTCTGCCCCCAGATTCATGTCCCTCCATCTCTGCCCCCAGATTCATGTCCTCTCCATCTCTGCCCTCAGATTCATGTCCCCTCCATCTCTGCCCCCAGATTCATGACCCCCCATCTCTGCCCTCAGATTCATGTCCCTCCATCTCTGCCCCCAGATTCATGTCCCTCCATCTCTGCCCCCAGTGTCATGCCGTCCTCTCCATCTCTGCCCCCAGATTCATGTCCCCCCATCTCTGCCCCCAGATTCATGTCCCCTCCATCTCTGCCCCCAGATTCATGTCCTCTCCATCTCTGCCCCCAGATTCATGTCCCCCCATCTCTGCCCCCAGATTCATGTCCCCCTCCATCTCTGCTCCCAGATTCATATCCCCCCATCTCTGCCCCCATATTCATGTCCCCCATCTCTGCCCCCAGATTCATGTCCCTCCATCTCTGCCCCCAGTGTCATGCCGTCCTCTCCATCTCTGCCCCCAGTGTCATGCCGTCCTCTCCATCTCTGCCCCCAGATTCATGTCCTCTCCATCTCTGCCCTCAGATTCATGTCCCCTCCATCTCTGCCCCCAGATTCATGACCCCCCATCTCTGCCCTCAGATTCATGTCCCTCCATCTCTGCCCCCAGATTCATGTCCCCCCATCTCTGCCCCCAGATTCATGTCCCCTCCATCTCTGCCCCAGATTCATGTCCCCTCCATCTCTGCCCCCAGATTCATGTCCTCTCCATCTCTGCCCTCAGATTCATGTCCCCTCCATCTCTGCCCCCAGATTCATGACCCCCCATCTCTGCCCTCAGATTCATGTCCCCCATCTCTGCCCCCAGATTCATGTCCCTCCATCTCTGCCCCCAGATTCATGTCCCTCCATCTCTGCCCCCAGTGTCATGCCGTCCTCTCCATCTCTGCCCCCAGATTCATGTCCCCCCATCTCTTCCCCCAGATTCATGTCCCTCCATCTCTGCCCCAGATTCATGTCCCCTCCATCTCTGCCCCCAGATTCATGTCCTCTCCATCTCTGCCCTCAGATTCATGTCCTCTCCATCTCTGCCCTCAGATTCATGTCCCCTCCATCTCTGCCCCCAGATTCATGACCCCCCATCTCTGCCCTCAGATTCATGTCCCCCATCTCTGCCCCCAGATTCATGTCCCTCCATCTCTGCCCCCAGATTCATGTCCCTCCATCTCTGCCCCCAGTGTCATGCCGTCCTCTCCATCTCTGCCCCCAGATTCATGTCCCCCCATCTCTTCCCCCAGATTCATGTCCCTCCATCTCTGCCCCAGATTCATGTCCCCTCCATCTCTGCCCCCAGATTCATGTCCCCTCCATCTCTGCCCCCAGATTCATGTCCCTCCATCTCTGCCCCCAGATTCATGTCCCTCCATCTCTGCCCCCAGTGTCATGCCGTCCTCTCCATCTCTGCCCCCAGATTCATGTCCCCCCATCTCTTCCCCCAGATTCATGTCCCTCCATCTCTGCCCCAGATTCATGTCCCCTCCATCTCTGCCCCCAGATTCATGTCCTCTCCATCTCTGCCCTCAGATTCATGTCCCCTCCATCTCTGCCCCCAGATTCATGACCCCCCCATCTCTGCCCTCAGATTCATGTCCCCCATCTCTGCCCCCAGATTCATGTCCCTCCATCTCTGCCCCCAGATTCATGTCCCTCCATCTCTGCCCCCAGATTCATGTCCCTCCATCTCTGCCCCCAGTGTCATGCCGTCCTCTCCATCTCTGCCCCCAGATTCATGTCCCCCCATCTCTGCCCCCAGATTCATGTCCCTCCATCTCTGCCCCCAGATTCATGTCCTCTCCATCTCTGCCCTCAGATTCATGTCCCCTCCATCTCTGCCCCCCGATTCATGACCCCCCATCTCTGCCCTCAGATTAATGTCCCCCATCTCTGCCCCCAGATTCATGTCCCTCCATCTCTGCCCCCAGATTCATGTCCCTCCATCTCTGCCCCCAGATTCATGTCCCTCCATCTCTGACCCCAGTGTCATGCCGTCCTCTCCATCTCTGCCCCCAGATTCATGTCCCTCCATCTCTGCCCCAGATTCATGTCCCCTCCATCTCTGCCCCCAGATTCATGTCCTCTCCATCTCTGCCCTCAGATTCATGTCCCCTCCATCTCTGCCCCCAGATTCATGACCCCCCATCTCTGCCCTCAGATTCATGTCCCCCATCTCTGCCCCCAGATTCATGTCCCTCCATCTCTGCCCCCAGATTCATGTCCCTCCATCTCTGCCCCCAGTGTCATGCCGTCCTCTCCATCTCTGCCCCCAGATTCATGTCCCCCCATCTCTGCCCCCAGATTCATGTTCCTCCATCTCTGCCCCAGATTCATGTCCCCTCCATCTCTGCCCCCAGATTCATGTTCTCTCCATCTCTGCCCTCAGATTCATGTCCCCTCCATCTCTGCCCCCAGATTCATGACCCCCCCATCTCTGCCCTCAGATTCATGTCCCCCATCTCTGCCCCCAGATTCATGTCCCTCCATCTTTGCCCCCAGTGTCATGCCGTCCTCTCCATCTCTGCCCCCAGATTCATGTCCCCCCATCTCTGCCCCCAGATTCATGTCCCTCCATCTCTGCCCCAGATTCATGTCCCCTCCATCTCTGCCCCCAGATTCATATCCTCTCCATCTCTGCCCTCAGATTCATGTCCCCTCCATCTCTGCCCCCAGATTCATGACCCCCCATCTCTGCCCTCAGATTCATGTCCCCCATCTCTGCCCCCAGATTCATGTCCCTCCATCTCTGCCCCCAGATTCATGTCCCTCCATCTCTGCCCCCAGATTCATGTCCCTCCATCTCCGCCCCCAGTGTCATGCCGTCCTCTCCATCTCTGCCCCCAGATTCATGTCCCCCCATCTCTGCCCCCAGATTCATGTCCCTCCATCTCTGCCCCAGATTCATGTCCCCTCCATCTCTGCCCCCAGATTCATGTCCTCTCCATCTCTGCCCTCAGATTCATGTCCCCTCCATCTCTGCCCCCGGATTCATGACCCCCCATCTCTGCCCTCAGATTCATGTCCCCCATCTCTGCCCCCAGATTCATGTCCCTCCATCTCTGCCCCCAGATTCATGTCCCTCCATCTCTGCCCCCAGATTCATGTCCCTCCATCTCTGACCCCAGTGTCATGCCGTCCTCTCCATCTCTGCCCCCAGATTCATGTCCCTCCATCTCTGCCCCAGATTCATGTCCCCTCCATCTCTGCCCCCAGATTCATGTCCTCTCCATCTCTGCCCTCAGATTCATGTCCCCTCCATCTCTGCCCCCAGATTCATGACCCCCCATCTCTGCCCTCAGATTCATGTCCCCCATCTCTGCCCCCAGATTCATGTCCCTCCATCTCTGCCCCCAGATTCATGTCCCTCCATCTCTGCCCCCAGTGTCATGCCGTCCTCTCCATCTCTGCCCCCAGATTCATGTCCCCCCATCTCTGCCCCCAGATTCATGTCCCTCCATCTCTGCCCCAGATTCATGTCCCCTCCATCTCTGCCCCCAGATTCATGTTCTCTCCATCTCTGCCCCCAGATTCATGTCCCTCCATCTCTGCCCCCAGTGTCATGCCGTCCTCTCCATCTCTGCCCCCAGATTCATGTCCCCCCATCTCTGCCCCCAGATTCATGTCCCTCCATCTCTGCCCCAGATTCATGTCCCCTCCATCTCTGCCCCCAGATTCATGTCCTCTCCATCTCTGCCCTCAGATTCATGTCCCCTCCATCTCTGCCCCCGGATTCATGACCCCCCATCTCTGCCCTCAGATTCATGTCCCCCATCTCTGCCCCCAGATTCATGTCCCTCCATCTCTGCCCCCAGATTCATGTCCCTCCATCTCTGCCCCCAGATTCATGTCCCTCCATCTCTGACCCCAGTGTCATGCCGTCCTCTCCATCTCTGCCCCCAGATTCATGTCCCTCCATCTCTGCCCCAGATTCATGTCCCCTCCATCTCTGCCCCCAGATTCATGTCCTCTCCATCTCTGCCCTCAGATTCATGTCCCCTCCATCTCTGCCCCCAGATTCATGACCCCCCATCTCTGCCCTCAGATTCATGTCCCCCATCTCTGCCCCCAGATTCATGTCCCTCCATCTCTGCCCCCAGATTCATGTCCCTCCATCTCTGCCCCCAGTGTCGTGCCGTCCTCTCCATCTCTGCCCCCAGATTCATGTCCCCCCATCTCTGCCCCCAGATTCATGTCCCTCCATCTCTGCCCCAGATTCATGTCCCCTCCATCTCTGCCCCCAGATTCATATCCTCTCCATCTCTGCCCTCAGATTCATGTCCCCTCCATCTCTGCCCCCAGATTCATGACCCCCCATCTCTGCCCTCAGATTCATGTCCCCCATCTCTGCCCCCAGATTCATGTCCCTCCATCTCTGCCCCCAGATTCATGTCCCTCCATCTCTGCCCCCAGATTCATGTCCCTCCATCTCTGCCCCCAGTGTCATGCCGTCCTCTCCATCTCTGCCCCCAGATTCATGTCCCCCCATCTCTGCCCCCAGATTCATGTCCCTCAATCTCTGCCCCAGATTCATGTCCCCTCCATCTCTGCCCCCAGATTCATGTCCTCTCCATCTCTGCCCTCAGATTCATGTCCCCTCCATCTCTGCCCCCAGATTCATGACCCCCCATCTCTGCCCTCAGATTCATGTCCCCCATCTTTTCCCCCCAGATTCATGTCCCTCCATCTCTGCCCCCAGATTCATGTCCCTCCATCTCTGCCCCCAGTGTCATGCCGTCCTCTCCATCTCTGCCCCGATTCATGTCCCCCCATCTCTGCCCCCAGATTCATGTCCCTCCATCTCTGCCCCAGATTCATGTACCCTCCATCTCTGCCCCCAGATTCATGTCCTCTCCATCTCTGCCCTCAGATTCATGTCCCCTCCATCTCTGCCCCCAGATTCATGACCCCCCATCTCTACCCTCAGATTCATGTCCCTCCATATCTGCCCCCAGATTCATGTCCCCTCCATCTCTGCCCCCAGATTCATGACCCCCCATCTCTGCCCTCAGATTCATGTCCCTCCATCTCTGCCCCAGATTCATGTTCCCTCCATCTCTGCCCCCAGTGTCATGCCGTCCCCTCCTTCATCTGCCCCCAGTGTCATGCCGTCCTCTCCATCTCTGCCCCCAGGTTTACGTTCCACCTCCACATTACAATTACCTTCTCCTCCGCTCCCTCGCCGCTCTCTGCGCGCCTCTCTCGCTGACACATATGCGGCTGAAGCGAGGAGCTGACCTGTGTCAGCTCCTTGCTTCAGCCGCATATGTGTTCAACTCAGATCTGCGTCCTCTGGATGCAGATCTGAGTTGAAATCGGGACATACCTCCCTCCAACCGGGAAATCAGGATGGTTGGGAGGTATGCAATTGCAGAGTCTCTGCAGGGCTCGGACCTCGCCGCTTGTTATGTTTCCCTCAAGGCCTTCAAATCTGAATCCTTCAGCCCGTTACTCTCAGATCTTCTTGCAGCCGCCTTACCCTTCCCCCCTCCATCCGCTTCCAGACTGTAACAGGAATGATGAAGATTTTTGGGACAATTTTTGGACACCTGTTTCACCAGGGTTCACCCCTCTCAATGGTCTCATTGCGAAAGCTGATTCCTGAGCGACAAATCTCAGCTACACGACCGCCATTATCACCGCCATTATTGACGCCATTATCGCCGCTGTGCTCAGTCACTCAGTCGCTGTTCTCCGGGTCCAGGATTTCTAGGAAACTCTCAGCTGCAGATCCTTCCTAGACTCCCCCTCCCCCCTGCAGTCCCGTCATTCCTGAGCTCATGGGAATCCGGGTTGGGTATGAGACTGTCCTAGACGGATTCCTCTTTGGTACTGAACCATCTGCGCGGCTTCTCCACATCTATGAGAATACAAATAATGCGCTATAAGATCCTGACAAGATGGAATAATCCCCGGAGCGATTCTGCAACTACAGACTAACAGCAGCGAATGTGTCATGGCGACGTCACAATGGTGGAGGGTCGTGTCTGCGGATCTGGTGGTGTAAGGGTTAAAATAAACTTGCTCTTTTATTAAGAGACAAAGTCAGTTGGACAGCAAAACCACAAGTCTCAGACTGCACGTTAGCAGTTAGACTCATTCTGCTGATCTATAGATAACTGCACGCCAGTGGTTAGACATAGTCTGTTATCATTCTAAAAAACTGTAGATACGGGAAGTTGTGGTGTAAGTGACCATTGATGCTCAGTGCCGTGGTATATGTAACATTTTGTGCTTATCTAGGATGTTCTGGTAACTGTCACATAAGTTGGCAGATGTTCAGTTGAAGATATATATATATGTATGTGACAATATATGCTACGTGCTACCGGATCCATGAGACCATATTTAGATGTCGGGTCATGTGACCTGTATGCATTTGTGCTTCCTTTATAAACCTGTGCTGCTGAACAATAAAGTGTGGCACTTGAATAACTGACAACTGTGTCTGTTGTGTGTGTCACCCGAGCGCTCGTAACTTCCTCTTTTTGCAATGAGAACTACGACAAACATAACCCAGGGGGGTCTTAAGCCCCCCCAACAGTGGCTCCTAAAGCTCTAAGAGATAGAGGGGCAAAAGATTATTCATAAAGTCACCGCATTGATCCTGCACCGCACTTTCATCCGTCTCTGCTTCCTGGTTTCAGCCCCTTCCAAATCTACTTTGGCCCCCAACTTACTGGAGGCTGCAGAGGCCCTGAAACCCCTCCAGTCATGACAACCTTGTTTACTTTTGGGGTCCCACAATCAGAATGACGTCTGATCACAGGAATTAGCTCCGGGTCTCTGCTGTGCATTATAGTGGAGCCCTGGTAGTGATGGCGGCCGCAGAGATGTCAGGATAGGAGACCCGGCATCCTCCATCATAGTACGGAAAGTGTCAGAAAGGGGTTAAAATCATCGAAACCTACAATAAATCCCCAATAAATATAAGCCCTGCTGTTATCTGCCCATGGGAAAAGAAAAGCATAGATAACTACAATCCCTGCACACTGTTCACACCAGGAAATCCGGCGAACACACAGACCGAGAACTGCGGAAGAAACTCGATCACGTGAATCTCAGCGGCAGTGAAAAAGATTGCAATTTAACTAATGGACACCAGAGGGCGATGTAACACGTGAGAGAAGATCTGCAGGCCAGAAGGATATTAACCATTTCAGGACTGGACAGCTTCAGGTTGTTTTACTTTCTTTAGATTTTTTGTCTTTTTATTTCTTGTACTTTGTGCCCCTCCCCCCCCCCACACACACACACACACACAGTGATAAGATAATCAGATAAGATAATCCTTTAATAGTCCCACAGTGCAGAAAGTTCAGAATTAATAGGAAAACTTTTAGGAAAACAAACTTTTTTTCCTCTTTTTTTTTTATTTCCCCAGTTTCAGGAGGAATAAGACTGGCGGCCATATACTGCAGAGCTGATCGGGGTCGGGAGTAGATCACATGACCCGAGCGCCAGGATAGAGGGAGGGGATATCATGGCGGAATGAAGGGACAGGAATAAACTATCACAACCTACAGGAGGATAAAAACTGCAGAATCATCACCGACCAACACTGCAAGGACTAGAGCAGGGCTAGGGAAACTTCGCCTCTCCTGCTGCGGTGTAACTGCAACTCCCAGCATGCTCCATTCACTTCAAGAACAGCAGAGGCAGTGTGCATGCTGGGAGTTGTAGTTTTGCAACAGCTGGAGAGCCGTACATTCCCTACACCTGGACTAGAGGAACAGAGTATATACTTTGGGTCCATACTGTGACATCACCGTCAGTGCTGCACCTGTAATGAGGCAAAGTGATGCAACAGCCTTAGGCGGCACTCCGGAGGGGGAAGCAGCCGCGGCAATTTTATTTTTTTTGCTTTAGTTTTTTTCCCTAAACTAACACAGGAGAGCGGCCACTCTTAAAACAACCCGAGCAGCCACACTCTAGTACTAGTTTTAGACCTCTCTGAGCGCAGGTGGCGTCATTATGCCGCCTACGCTGATACACAGACGTCTTATTGCCGGGTGAAGATGAGGCGGCAGCATCAGTGAGGTCAGTAAGTAACATGACCTTTTGTTTGCTTGTTTTATAATAGGCCGCTACCTACCTCCCTGGGCCTGCTCACTGCCGCTTCCCCTTGTACTATAGGCCGCAGGGGGCGGTAGTGAGCAGGGCAGACCGTAGTGCCGAACCAGTAGAATATTAGGAGCGCTTGTCAATCAGTATTTTAATTTTGAAACCCTTCACATTTATCTATTTGTTATTGTTAACCCTTTATTATCGCCATATGGCGGTGCACCTGTAGATGGTTTGGGAAGCGCTGCAGTGTATTATATATACAGTCACATTATCTTATGGATTCTATTACTGGACTGCAATTAATAAAAGAGATCACAAGATGGCGCTGCAGTAGGACGTTGTGCGCCTGTATCGGTAACATCTACGGACTTGTGACTCTGCGCTGTGGTGGAGATTTACGTAAAACCTTTTTGTAGTATTTTTGCCTGTTTTATCGCTGGATAGATGGAAAAGATCGGACGAATAAACCAAGTGTAAGAAAATCGTATACAGGTAGTATAAATGTCTGCACTTCTTTAATATAACACAAGATGGCGCTGCCGGCGACCGATGACTATTATAGGAGTGTATGAAGTGCTGACACAAGATGGTGCCGCGCTACAGGAGGCATACTAATATGGTACAAGGAGGAGCTCAAAGAACACGTAAAAGCTACCAAACGTGGAACTAATCACATATGGATAAAAATAAGCAGCTCCATCCTCAGCGGCCAGCAGGACATCTATCTCTGTGCAGTATATATGCCCCCACCAGGGTCCCCCTACCACCACCCCGACACTTACGAGGTCCTACAAAGGGAAGCCGTCCACTTCCAACCCAAAGGCAGAGTACTAATATGCGGAGACCTGAATGCAAGGACAGGCACAGAGATAGACTACCTGCCTCCTGACGACAACCCACATACGCACGGTAGTGAGATCCACCACCCAGAACCCACACAGACAAGAAGAAACAGCCAAGACAGAATTGTCAACAAGAGTGGGAGACAACTGCTGAACATGTGCCGAAGCCTAGGACTGTACGTAATAAACGGACGTACCACAGGCGATCCCAGAGGACGCTTCACACTAAACTCTCAAGTGGGCAACAGCGTGGTGGACTATGCCATTACAGACGCAGACCTGTCAGACATTGAAGACTTCACAATCGCACCTGACTCCCATCTATCAGACCACAACCAGATCCTACTATACATGAGAACCAGGAACAAAACACCCATACATGAGCCCCAACAGTCCGGCCTCTACAACCTACCAAGACATTTCACATGGGCCAACCACCAGGCCATAGAATATACCAACGCAACCAACCGACCCGAAATCAAGACACTGCTCACAAACTTCCATACAAACACCTATCAGCCAGACCAACAGGGAGTCACCAGAGCTGTGAAGGATCTCAAGTACAACCTACAGACCACAGCAGAACTAGCAGGCCTGAAACCAACCAAACCAATAAGACAAACCAACAAACAGTCCCACAAATGGTTCGACAGCGAATGCAAAGCACTACGCCATACCCTAAGAACAGCCTCCAACCAAAAACACAGGGACCCCAACAACAAGGAGGTGAGGGAAGCCTACAGCAATCTATGCAAGCAATACAAGGGCACCCTCAGAGAGAAGAAACAGAGATACCTCTCCCACAAAATACAGCAACTAGAGGACTCCCTCCAGGACAGCTCATTCTGGGAGACCTGGCACCACATGGGCACAAAGCCCAAGAAAAACTCTCTCCACATCCAAAATGGCAATATCTGGCTCAACTACTTCAGAGGTCTCTACAAAAACATCCCAGAAGAAGAACTAACTCCAGAACAGCAACAGATAATCACCAAACTGAGGGACATGGAGAAAGTCATCAAAGACTTCCAGAACCCTCTGGACTCGCCAATCACCATAAAAGATATACAGGAAAGAATTGCCCTGCTGAAAGGCAAAAAGGCCAGTGGCCCTGATGGCATCCTACCAGAGATGATGAAATACAGCTCTCCAGCAATACACGCGGCACTGGCAAAGCTATTCACCCTCGTGCTCAATGCTGGACACTTCCCCGAAGACTGGAACAAAGGGCTCATAACCCCCATCTACAAGAATGGGGACCAATATGACCCCAACAACTACAGAGGGATCTGCGTCAGCAGCACGCTGGGGAAACTGCTCAACAGCATCATCAATAACAGAATCCTCACCTTCCTCACACAACACGGGGTCCTCAGCAAGAGCCAAGCAGGGTTCATGCCAAACCACCGCACCACAGACCATATCTACACCCTGCACAGCCTCATCAAGACGCACGTCCACAACACCAGAAGAGGCAAGATATTCGCCTGCTTCGTGGACTTTAAGAAGGCGTTTGATTCAGTATGGCACCCAGGCCTACTTCTAAAACTCCTAGAGAGTGGAATAGGAGGAAGAACGTACGACGTCATCAAGAGCTCCTACACCGGAAACCAGTGCAGTGTGAAGGTGAATGGGAAAAGGACAGCATACTTCCAACAGGCCCGAGGGGTCAGACAAGGCTGTAGCCTGAGCCCAACGCTCTTCAACATCTATATCAATGAACTGGCTACAGCCCTGGAGGCCTCACCAACCCCAGGCCTCACCCTGAACAATCGAGAGGTGAAGTTCCTGCTGTATGCCGACGACCTCCTACTCCTGGCCCCCACCGAGAAAGACCTCCAAGAAAGCCTGTCAGTGCTGGAAAAATTCAGCACCACATGGGCCCTACCCATCAACCAGAAGAAGACCAAAGTCATGGTACTTCAGAAGAAGGGCCACAATAAAGCCTCCACCACCCCACAATTCACACTGAACGGCTCCACACTGGAGAAAACCAACAGCTACACCGACCTGGGGCTGGAGCTCAGCCAATCAGGAAGCTTCAAAGCAGCAATAGAAACCCTGAAAGCAAAAGCCTGCAGAACCTTCTACGCCATCAGAAGACAACTGTACCACCTCAAACCACCGGTGAGGGTCTGGATGAAGATATTTGACGCTGTCATCTCCCCGATCCTTCTCTATGGCAGTGAGGTTTGGGGCCCAGCCACCTACCCAGACCAGTCAAGGTGGGATTCCAGTAGAGAACTTCCACCTGGAGTTCTGCAAATACCTGCTCCATGTCCATCGCAACACCTCCAACATGGCCTGCAGGGCAGAGCTAGGCAGACTCCCCCTATGGCTCACCATACAGAAGAGGGCGCTAGCTTTCCAGGCACACATCCAGGGGAGCGACTCCTACCACCACCAAGCATGGCTAAGCCACCTGAGCAAACCAGACACCCCCCAACCAAACAGCAGCCAACCACCAAACCAAAAACACCAACAGACGATAACCAAGGCCGAAATAAAGGCGACCACAGAGGCAAACAGAGAGCGGTACATTGAAGAATGGAGAAACGAAATAAATAACTCCAAGAAACTCACCGTGTACCAATCCCTACAAAGGGACTACACCATGGCCACCTACCTGGAGAGAATACGCCACCCCAAACACAGACAGACCCTGAGCCGGTACAGACTGAGCGCCCACAACCTAGAGATAGAGACGGGGCGATACAGGCAGACGTACAAGCCACGGGAGAAGAGACTGTGCCAGCACTGTGACCAGGGGGCCCTAGAAGACCAGACCCACTTCCTGCTACACTGCACCAAATACTCAGCTGTGAGGGCCGGCTACTACCAAAGACTCTCTGCCCACATCGCAGACTGGGAGAAGAGGAAACTCTACATCCTACTGGGAGAAGAAGAGGCCACTGTGGAGATCGCTGCCCAATATGTGTCCAGCTGTCACCAAACCAGAGGAAGATGAGACTCCACGGACTGTTATATTTATCCCAATACACCCACCCCACCCCACCCCCACCTCCAACCCCCCCATATAGCAGTCACCAACGAAGAGGAAGATGAGACTCCACGGACTGTTATACTTATCCCAATACACCCACCCCACCCCCACCTTCAACCCCACCCCCCCATATAGCGGTTACCAACGAAGAGGAAGATGAGACTCCATGGACTGTTATAACCCAAACCACCCCCCATACCCACCACCCACCCGAACCCAACTACCCCACCCCCCACCGCCCACTTTACTAGCTTTGGCAATGCCAAATACCTATTCGGACGTGCCAATAAAGCATTTTTTATTTGATTTGATTTGATATATAGCATGTGATGTGCGGTGCATGGGCAGAGGATTCGGTGATCCCCCAGAGACGATCCTGCGCCCTGTGCCCACCCCCACCCCCCCCCCCCTGCACTATATATAACACACAGGGTCAGGTACAAATAATTCTAATGGTTTCGCTTGTAGGCGAGGGCTCGGACAATGAACGGACAGACGAGACTTCTTCTAAACCGAGCCCTTGTATAGTTGGACAAGAACTAAACCGCAAACCGTTGCCATAATTTACACCGTAACCGGGTCAGAGTTTGCTCCGAGGTTGCGACCACACAGGAGTCCCCCCGAGATCCGCACGTACATGAACAACTAACGTTTCACAGCTAGGGATGAGCAACACCAGGTTTGTAATGTATTGTCCAAAAAATTGGGGTTCAGTCAAACCCTAACTTTTTAGAGATTGCCACCCACAAATCCCTATTATACTCCGGGATCTCTTCAGACTCCAGATTATAGAGACCGGGGAGGTGAGTAGATATAACAAACCCTCTTACTCACCTCTCCTGGGCTTCGCTGCAGCTTCTGGTGCAGGTTCCCGTCTTTTTTGGTCCACTTTCATACCCCTGAATGACGTCAGCGGTGCTAGGGGAATGTTTAGGCCTCTGATTGGTTCTCAGTAGTCACATGAGGCGTGCTCGTGCTGATGTCATGACGCTTGAAATCTTGGACTGCTGATGTCATTCAGGAAGCTGGAAGAGGAAGGGGAGCCAGGAGAAATGAATCTTATGTACCCCCTGGGCGTCCACTTATTATACCCTGGGGTCTGATGGGAACCCAAACGTCAAATCACTGCGCCCCCGGTGGGTTCTGGTAGAGGCCGCACTACCTCACATAATACCATAGTCATGGCGGTGATCATAGAGACGCTCAGCGCAGGGTTGGCCGCTACCTGACAATCTTGCAAATTCAACACAAAAGCTGATGGATACACCGCACCCTGGCCGACTCTGCACACAGCAGATGCTTTGAGTACTCGGGCACCATCTCCTTCTGCACCCTCAGTCCCTGTATAGGTCCTAGCCCCAGAGATCTGTGCAAGGTCCTGGTGTCGGACCCCCATCTCTCTGATACTGATGACCTATCCTGGGGGTCGTCACCATCAAAAGCGGCCCAGAGACCCCTGTACTGGAGACAGAGCGGAGTACACTGGAGTATTGTTCCCTCCTACAGGCCTCGCACCGGCTCATAGCTGGTTATTATAAACTCACTGGAGATTGTAGGAAACTAAATATAAACTGAGGAAAGGAAGCGGAGGAGCAAGAAAGGGGCGAAAGAGAACTGCAACCGGGAGGAATACAGAAAACACAAGAAAACATTCCAGGGCGTGCAATGAATACAGAGAGTGCCCAGATGTGTCCCGGCTGTGCTTGTGCTGTGTAAGGTGCATGGTGTCCATGTGGTGCCGTGTCCGCAGTCAGAGGGGCTGCGAGTGACACCTGGAGGTTATAGATTGTAGACTATACAGCAGCCGTCCTGTGCGTCCTAGAGGGCCTGAACCCCGGCCCGATCTCTCACCACCCACAATGTGTCCATCACAGGATCGCTCCACACTTGGCGTTGCCTCTATTACCCCACTATAGTGTGTAATACATGTGCTATAGTGTGTAATACATGTACCATGTTTCTATAGTGTGTAATACATGTACTATAGGGCAGTGTAACCCCCCCCCCCCCGCAGTAATTGTGGTAAGTGCTGAGGCTGCACCGGACGCCTATCTCGACACCCAGACTATAACTGGCAGCACATTCACAGTCTGGAGCCAGCAATGATAAGGTTACAAGAGTAGGATATACAGTATACAGCGCAGACATCCCACAGACACGCACAGAGGGGCCCGGCAGGGATACGGAGGCCCCATTACTGTCTAATCTACTGACGGCCTCACATGAAGGACAGGGCTGATGACTAGTCACTCATAGACTGGGGAGAGAAGGTCTAGAACAAGGGGCCCTCTGATGTCTGTGTCAGTAATGTATACACTATATACCTATATACTATACGCAGGCACCTGTATACGAGGCCACCGCTCAGGGTCCTGTGACCTTCATACTATGGCTGAGAATGTTTTTCCTTCTTACATTCCTAAGTCTGAAATTTTTTCCTTTGACGTCAATGTCCTTGTGTTTTGCAGGTCGGGGTCGAATTGTTTACAGGGGTCATTTTTGTGGAAAGTTTCATCTATGGCCAAATCTATCAAAACTCGTATAAGGCGTGAAAAAGTAGTAACTTTTTTTTTTTTTTTTTTTTTTACCTACTTTGCGTATAGGAGACATAGTGAGGGCTGTAGCAAGGACGAGGGCAGTGTGAGGGCTATGGCGGGGGCTACGGTGGGGCTATGGCAAGGGCTATAGCAAGGACTACGACAAGGGCTACGGTGAGGTCTACAGCGGGGGCTATACCAATGGCTACGGCGAGGGGCGAGGGCTATGGTGAGAGCTACAGCGAGGGCTATGTCGGGGACTATGGTGAGGGCCCTGGTCCATTTATGATCATTTCTGCCAGTTTCCTGGTGTATATACCGCCTGTGACCTGGGCAACCTATAAGCTGGTGGAGATTTCAGCGCCGGTGCACAACCCAGCGGAGGGAACGCCTGATGTATGAGGAGCCAAAGGGCCCCTGATCTACAAGACGCAGCCTCTGCATAGAGATCACAGCGCGCCATACACCTGACCCTTAGGGTTTTATTTTTACTGTGGGTAGAAAGGCAGAAAAAACCTGCAATTTTGGCTTTTGAGGGGTTTTCTATGTTGTTTACAAGTATTAGAAGGGTTTTATTACTGTTACTCTGCCATGTTTATTCCACAAAATATAGAAATGATGTATTTTATATATTTATAATAAGGTATCTATATATCTACTGTACATATATTATTATTATTATTATTATTATTATTATTATTATTATTATAAGTTATTTTCAACCTTCTCATTATTTAGAATATTTTTCAGTTTTATTGTTTCATTATTTCGTTACACATCACCCTTGTACTAGACAGCTGGCAGACGGGCAGGGCGAGGGCTGGGTGACGGGGGCCTGGCAGGTGGGTAGGGTGCGGGCTGGGTGACGGGGGGTTGGCAGGTGGGTAGGGTGCGGGCTGGGTGACGGGGGGTTGGCAGGTGGGCAGGGTGCAGGCTGGGTGACGGGGGCCTGGCAGGTGGGTAGGGTGCGGGCTGGGTGACGGGGGGGTTGGCAGGTGGGCAGGGTGCGGGCTGGGTGACGGGGGGGTTGGCAGGTGGGTAGGGCGCGGTCTGGGTGATGAGGGGTTGGCAGTCGTCCACCATGTTCTGGCTTTATTATTTGGATACAATACTAAAGACGTAAAACGCTCCCATTGTCCCTGTGGGCCTTTGTTTGCCCCCGGGCGCCCTCGGCTCTCTCCTGCCATGTTCAGGGGGCTGAAGGGGATGGCACAGGCAGGAAAGAGTTAATGTGCAGATGGAAATCCACAAACCCGCAGGATATCCTCCGAGTAACCTGGCAGACACTTACAATAAAGCTGCGACATCAGACAATAACCTGGTAACTGAGTCACCCCAATGAGCAAAGAGCAAAGGCCCTTATCAATGCCAGCCAGAGGCGATGTGTCATAGGCCGGGCCGCCATGAGGGGTGACGGGCACCTGACTAATATCCTGCAGGGGGTTGTAGTTATCACTAAGTACAGATGTCTCCTAGGAATGTGGTCACGGCAACTCAGGCTTCAGCTGCGGCCTAGTCGGGGGTCTGTAATAGTAAAGGCCATGCAGGTCTCCAATCTGATGAATTTTCGATTATTACTTGGACTGACTCCATCATCTGATCGGTGCTGTCACCCAGTTCTTTCCCAGCACTGGAGGCGGCCCCAATACTGCGAGAGAACTCTCTCCATCTTCGTCAGCAGCGTCATCTTCAGCCTTACAATACTGGGCAAGCGGCCATTTTCTCGTGGCCTGTGGGCATGTGCAGTCTGCTCTGCCCAAGGTCTAGAAATTACAAGCCATCGCCGGAAGAAGAGGCTGAAGATGATGCTGCTGATGAAGATGGAGAGAGTTCTCTTGCAGCATTGGGGCCGCCCCCAGTGCTGTCTGAGCGCTGTTACCCGCCTCCAGTGCTGCAAAAGAACTCATTTACATACCGACAACAACCGGGATTGTAGGCAAACGGTGGCGCAGAGAAGACGACGAAAGTTAGGAGACAAATAGTCTTTCTTAAGGCTAATCCGACATGTTACCTACAAAAAACTGTGTCTGACTGACAGGATCCCCGTAATCTAGACTGCATCAGAGAATAAAATGCATATTAATAAAATCGAGTTTTATCAGTCAGAATAAATGTATTTTGGATTACAAGTACTAGATTTTTCTGTTGGAGTCTGACACCCCCCTTCCCCCCCCCCTTCCCCCGCTTTCCCCGGTTTCCCTGCAGGTGTCTGCACCACAACAAAGACTTCTCTTTGTTGCAAATCTCCTGGCTGGAAGAATCCGCCTTGGGAGCGCAGGCCTGTAACGTCTGGTGCAGGCAGGACCCCTCGTCCATTGTCTATTGTTCGCACCTCGTTTTATGGGGTATTTCACAAACTTAAACAGATTCCTTATCGTCAAACACTTGGAACGTTTCCTCCTTATTCACAGTCAGTTACACAGAACTAGATACGACGGCAAACAAATATGCAAAGACCGATCGGAACCTGGCGCCAAATATGTTCACGATATACCCCATTACAGGACTACAATGGCAGTGCAACACTACAAGAAGAAACCTGCTGGAAACCGGAAGAGATGGATAAGTCACCGATTCAGGAATCTTTAACCCTTTATGATGAAGTTTGTATCAAAGAGAGGAGATGAGAGGTCCGCAGATGTCCGCAGTCAGGGAGGAGCTGCCGCGGGGTCTTACGGCCATTGATCTTGTTTCTTAAAGGGAAGTTCTTCCAAGGGACTCTTTGTGGTCAGACCCCTGGTGGCTTCATAGGTTAGAGTCACCTAAATCATACGGTGTTTCCCCCCTTGTGAATCGCTGCCTCTGTTGCCGAGATATCGGCGGTTTTGTCAATATGCAGAATAATCAACGAAGGTGTCGCCATTGCTCCGAAGTAGTAAGTGACAAGGCCCCCGGTGCTCCAAAGAGCTCATTTGCATACCAATAAAACCAGCTAAATCTCGGCAAGAGGCGGCAATTCCCAAAAACACTTTGTTGGTCGATATGCTCGGTTTTGGCGATACACCCCTTTAATTTTTTTTTGTATAGAAGTCGCCCCAGTAATCTGATCGCTGCCGATCTGGGTTGTCCAATCTCTGGAGATAACTGGTTGTCTCCATGTGTCTATTGCTTCCATTCTCCTGCACGTCTATAGTCAGCCTGCAGCCTCATGCAGCGACCTGCAGAGCCCAGAAAAGTTGGGTGAATGTATTTTTTAACATTTGCCCGCCTCGCCTGGAGTCTGCTTATTATACTGTGCGGCCAGAAGAGACCGGAGAGAATAATCATTAACTTTGGGTGGAATCGCACTGGGCAAATCCCAAAAATGTTTGCAAAATAGATAAGAAAACCAACTGATTAGAAACTACAAACCTCCGACTGTTTGACATCTCGTCCTGTCCCCAGATTTGTGTCTGGAACAAAACTGCAGACAAGTGAAGAATTCAAAGCGAAACCCAGACGACAGATAATACAAGGCAGACGGCCATGATAACATAATCCCAGGCTTCTCTAAATAAATTCAAGCAATTTCCGCTGGGACAGAATCAGGTTCAGGTCAGTGGAAAGTCCTGGGGAAAATAATATAAAAAAATAGCCGATATCGCCCTCGTCACCGGAATCTACTAAAATGCTGCAGAAATAGCAAAAACATCAATTGAGAAATTCAATTTATAGAGGGCGGCATCTCTGGAGACGAGGGGTATACGCAGGATTTACTGGCCCCCTACATTACATTACACACGCACTGAACCTGGATTGGTCCACGTACAATATTTTGCCCCTTCATTGATCCCCATACAGTATACTGCCCCCTTTATTGATCCCCATACAGTATACTGCCCCCTTTATTGGTTCCCATACAGTATACTGCCCCCTTTATTGGTCCCCACACATTGACACATTAAGATACAACCTATTGGATATTCACTACTCCCCCCTCCCCGCTCCTGTCCAGGTCTCCTCCACAGGGCCGGCGTCAGTGCACGGCATAGTCGGACAAGTGCCAGGGCCCACAGAGCCTCTGGGGGCCCCCCGGCACTTGCCCGCCCCAGCACTTGCCTGTCCCGATTTCAGTTCATCGGTGTCCGACGGATGCCGATGAGCTGAATTTATAGGCGATTAAAGCAGGAGCTGTGAGCTCAGCTCCTGCTTTAAAGCTGCGGCCCGGCTTGCGTGTGTAGGCGCGATGTGATGACGTCATCGCGCCTACAACTATGTGAATGGAGTGAGAGAGCGGAGAGAGGAGCGGCGGGGGAGCGATGGAAGGTGAGTGTGTTTGTTTTGTATTAAACATTAAGGTGGAACATAATGAAGGGGGCTCATGAAACTGGGGGGCAAATGAAGGGGAGGGGGGGAACAGCATGACACTGGGGAAGATGAAGGGGGACGGCATGACACTGGGGCAGATGGAGGGGTGGAACAGCATGACACTGGGGCAGAGACGGGGGACATGAAACTGTGGGCAGATGAAGGGGGAGAACGGCATGAAACTGGGGACAGAGATAGAGGGGGGGACATGAAATTGGGGGCAGATGAAGGGTGTATATGAAACTGGGGGAGAGATGGAGGGGACATATAATTTACGGGTGACTACAGGAGGATTATACTGTATGGGAGCACATGATAAATGAATGAGAATGGGCGGAGTCAACATAAAAGTGGGTGGAGCTAAATTTGCCGCGGCGCGCAGAACATTTTGCCCCTCTTTCTACTCTTTAAAAGTTGGGAGATATGGTGTTGGTGACATCACACTCCTGTGTGATGTCACTCGCTTCATCTGCGACGCACAGTGTCTTGACTCCCCCACCTCCTTTACAAGGGGGCCCACTGAGGCTCTGTCGCCCAAGAGGTCCTGCTGCTCCATTATGGCTACCGCCTGCCGCTCTGTACTACACCCGGACACTGAACAACACGAGGACACGATATCGCGGTATTATTCAGTGTCTGGGTGTAATGGGCACCTAGAGGCCTCCACTTTCCTGAATTATCCTGGTGGAGACCAATATCCAACCTCGAGCACCCGGTCACTTCCCGAACCCTTATTACAGCCATATATTGTTCTCACAAGTGTAGTCTGTGCGCCCCACCGCCCAAACCAATCATTCCTGTGCCTAACGTATAGATAGAATGTAACCAAGGCCCCCCTATATAGGCTACATTGTATATGTGTCAGGACAGGCTCCCTTCAGATCCCAGGGCCCGGAGTGAGCGCTATCTCTGCACCCCCCATCGCTGCCCCCCTCCTGCGCTATCATTCTACATTGTATATGTGTCAGGACAGGCCCCCTTCAGATCCCAGGGCCCGGAGTGAGCGCTATCTCTGCACCCCCCATCGCTGCCCCCCTCCTGCGCTATCATTCTACATTGTATATGTGTCAGGACAGGCCCCCTTCAGATCCCAGGGCCCGGAGTGACCGCTATCTCTGCACCCCCATTGCTGCGCCCCCCTATATAGGCTACATTGTATATGAGGCAGGACAGGCTCCCTTCAGATCCCAGGGCCCGGAGTGAGCGCTATCTCTGCACCCCCCATCGCTGCCCCCCTCCTGCGCTATCATTCTACATTGTATATGTGTCAGGACAGGCCCCCTTCAGATCCCAGGGCCCAGAGTGAGCGCTATCTCTGCACCCCCATTACTGCCCCCCTATATAGGCTACATTGTATATGTGTCAGGACAGGCCCCCTTCAGACACCAGGGCCCGGAGTGAGCGCTATCTCTGCACCCCCATTACTGCCCCCCTATATAGGCTACATTGTATATGTGTCAGGACAGGCTCCCTTCAGATCCCAGGGCCCGGAGTGAGCGCTATCTCTGCACCCCCATTACTGCCCCCCTATATAGGCTACATTGTATATGCGGCAGGACAGGCTCCCTTCAGATCCCAGGGCCCGGAGTGAGCGCTATCTCTGCACCCCCATTACTGCCCCCCTATATAGGCTACATTGTATATGTGTCAGGACAGGCCCCCTTCAGACACCAGGGCCCGGAGTGACCGCTATCTCTGCACCCCCATTACTGCCCCCCTATATAGGCTACATTGTATATGTGTCAGGACAGGCCCCCTTCAGACACCAGGGCCCGGAGTGAGCGCTATCTCTGCACCCCCATTACTGCCCCCCTATATAGGCTACATTGTATATGTGTCAGGACAGGCCCCCTTCAGACACCAGGGCCCGGAGTGAGCGCTATCTCTGCACCCCCATTACTGCCCCCCTATATAGGCTACATTGTATATGTGTCAGGACAGGCTCCCTTCAGATCCCAGGGCCCGGAGTGAGCGCTATCTCTGCACCCCCATTACTGCCCCCCTATATAGGCTACATTGTATATGCGGCAGGACAGGCTCCCTTCAGATCCCAGGGCCCGGAGTGAGCGCTATCTCTGCACCCCCATTACTGCCCCCCTATATAGGCTACATTGTATATGTGTCAGGACAGGCCCCCTTCAGACACCAGGGCCCGGAGTGAGCGCTATCTCTGCACCCCCATTACTGCCCCCCTATATAGGCTACATTGTATATGTGTCAGGACAGGCTCCCTTCAGATCCCAGGGCCCGGAGTGAGCGCTATCTCTGCACCCCCCATCGCTGCCCCCCTCCTGCGCTATCATTCTACATTGTATATGTGTCAGGACAGGCCCCCTTCAGATCCCAGGGCCCAGAGTGAGCGCTATCTCTGCACCCCCATTACTGCCCCCCTATATAGGCTACATTGTATATGTGTCAGGACAGGCCCCCTTCAGACACCAGGGCCCGGAGTGAGCGCTATCTCTGCACCCCCATTACTGCCCCCCTATATAGGCTACATTGTATATGTGTCAGGACAGGCCCCCTTCAGACACCAGGGCCCGGAGTGAGCGCTATCTCTGCACCCCCCATCGCTGCCCCCCTCCTGCGCTATCATTCTACATTGTATATGTGTCAGGACAGGCCCCCTTCAGATCCCAGGGCCCGGGGTGAGCGCTATCTCTGCACCCCCATTACTGCCCCCCTATATAGGCTACATTGTATATGCGGCAGGACAGGCTCCCTTCAGATCCCAGGGCCCGGAGTGAGCGCTATCTCTGCACCCCCATTACTGCCCCCCTATATAGGCTACATTGTATATGTGTCAGGACAGGCTCCCTTCAGATCCCAGGGCCCGGAGTGAGCGCTATCTCTGCACCCCCCATCGCTGCCCCCCTCCTGCGCTATCATTCTACATTGTATATGTGTCAGGACAGGCCCCCTTCAGACACCAGGGCCCGGAGTGAGCGCTATCTCTGTACCCCCATCGCTGCCCCCCTCCTGCACTATCATTCTACATTGTGGTACATTCTGACAGTTTTTGTAATATTTGGTGCGTTCCGTTACTTTCTGTTATTGCAGATGTTTCCTTGATAACACATATCCGGATTTCGCTATAACCGCTGATTCTTCTGTGATACAGACTGTGAGAAATCTTTACCAGAGCGGAGTCTCCACGTCAGGGCTCTCACCCCATGTAGTAATAGCAGCTAGGAAGACCCCCCCTCATTCTGGGGCAGGGACCGAAAGACTCACAGGCCCAAGGGCTTCGGCTCAGCCCCTCCGCATTCCCACCATCCACGTCCCATCCATACATTTATATTCCTCTTTCCTCCTCTATCTGGCCCAGACCACCATGAAGACGTCTCCACAACAGGTCCGTGCACACAAGCGTCCTATCATTCCCATCCCACAAGTCCCCCCATAGTACTTGTACCCCCTTTTTAGTGCCACAGCCTCCCCCACAGGATCCTTCCTTAACTATATGCTGCTGACCAATATCTTTTGCCATGAAGGGGTTAATGTTCACCTTTCTGACAGTGTAAGGCTGTGTATCATAGAGCTGTGACCCCCTACAGTTATTTCGGTGTTCTCAGATTGTCTATACGCATGCACTGAGTTTATTACAATGAGAACTATGTAATGCTTAATATCACCTGCGGGGGTGCTGCAGGAAAACTGGGCACTTACTGTCTGACTCCTCACAGATTGCAACTGATCATAGGAGGTCATAGTAGCACCAGGATTACCTGTAAGGATTATCTAAAGCAGACAATGGCGTGCACCTACGTTCTGGAGTTACAGCTCACCTCTACTAGGATCTGGTTACATGTGCCCCATTGAGACCATAAAAACATCATAGAGGGGTATACTGTGTCTTTAAGGAGGACCTCTCATCACCTCCAATTACTAAGGCTTTTTCCATCCTTTAATGGTCGCCCCTCCACTGATTCCAGCACAGTTGGAGTTTTCTTTCTTGCCCCCGCCATTGCTGAGCAATCTGTGCAGTTAGTTTTGGTTCCTGATAGGTGAACTAAACTCTCTGTTGTCAAGTGGGTGGTGTCAGGCATGAGCAGGAAAGGGGGCAGGACTCAGAGCTCTGACACTGCCTCTGATTGGAGCTCTTAGTCACACCCCCTTGCCTGATACTGCCTGACACCACCCACATGACATTAGAGAGTCTAGTTCATATAGTCGAACTGCATTGACTGCTCAGGAATGGTGGGGGCTAGAGAAAAAAATATGACTGTGCCAAGATCAGTGAATGGGCGATTATTAAAGGGGCGGACACGTGAAAATCTGAACATTACAGTAATAAACTGATATCTGAGAATAGCAGTGACCTGATGGTATCTCTGATTTATCAGGTGAGCTCCGGAGATCCTGCCAGTGTCTAGTACAAGGTCCTGACAGCGACTTCTGAAATCTTGGCGCACAATCAATCCTTAGCGACCCTTGACGTAACTGTACGTCATGGGTCACATGGGGATGTATGGAGCGAGCTCACACGCTGAGCTCGCTCCATACACGGCAGATGCCGGCTGTATAATACAGCCAGGACCTGCCACTAACAGCAGCGGTCGGTGCCCGAGCCGATCGCTGCTGTTAACCCTTTACACACTGCGGTCAAACGCGACTGCAGCGTGTAAACAGCGCAGGCGGCATGGGCGCCGCCATGTTTCCCCGATCGCCGCCCTCCTGAACGTCACAAGAGGGCAGTGATCGGTTGCTATGACAGCCTGTGACTATTGAAGGCTTCCAGGCTTGTCTCTGCACTAGATCTATTAGACGATGCCAGAGGCAGCCTCTAATAGAAGTGCTGGGATTTTCCTATTCACTGCAATACTGTAGTATTGCAGTGAATAGTATGAGCGATCAGACTCCCTAGGTTTCAAGGTACCTAAGGGGTCTGATCATAAATGTAACAGAAGAAAAAAAAAAGTTTTTAAAAGTATTAAAAAAATAAAAAAAATATAAAAGTTCAAATCCCCCCCCTTTCCCTAGATTAGCTATAAAAGTAATTAAAGAACATTAAACATAAACATATTAGGTATCCCCGCGCTCCAAAATGCCTGAACTATTAGAATATTAAAACATTTATCCCGTACTGCGAACGGCGTAGCGGCAAAAAAAAATAAAAACAGCCAAAAAGCATTTTTTTCAACACTTTGCCTCCTATAAAAAATTGAATAAAAAGTGATCAAACCATCAGATCTTTCCCCAAATGGTATCAATAGAAACGTCATCTTGTCCCGCATAAAAAGACACCACAACCAGCTCCATACATGGAAATATGAAAAAGTTACAGGTGTTAGAACATGATGACACAAAATTTTTTTTCTATTTTGCAAAGTTTATCATTTTTTTTAAAAGTATCAAAACATTTCAAATACTATATAAATTTGGTATCACCGCGTTCATACTGACACGTAGAACACAGGTAACATGTCATTTGTACCAAACAGTGAACGCTGTAAAAATTAAACCCATAAGAAAATGGCGCAAATGCATTTTTTCTCCAATTGCACCTCATTCTGAATTTTTTTCCAGCTTCCCAGTACATTGCACAGCATATTGAATGGTGCCATTACAAAGTACAATTTGTCCCGCAAACAATAAGCCATCATGTGACTCTGTGAACTGAAAAATGAAAAAGTTATGGCTCTTGAAATGTGAGGAGGGAAAAACGAAAATGCGAAACCAAAAAATGGCCTGGTCCTTAAGGGGTTAATAACCAACTAGACAAACAATTGTGTAATGATATAATATTGATTCAACGACAACAAAGAGAGTAAATGTGGGAAACGAGAAAATAACAAAAAGCCTTTCATTAGTGAGAGTCCTCGACATGCTGGAGCGTCACTGAGAGTGTCTACTACATATACTGTATACAGAAATATACTACATATACAGAAATATACTACATATACACAGAAATATACTACATATACAGAAATATACTACATATACTGTATACAGAAATATACTACATATACAGAAATATACTACATATACAGAAATATACTACATATACACAGAAATATACTACATATACAGAAATATACTACATATACTGTATACAGAAATATACTACATATACAGAAATATACTACATATACTACATATACTGTATACAGAAATATACTACATATACAGAAATATACTACATATACTACATATACTGTATACAGAAATATACTACATATACAGAAATATACTACATATACTGTATACAGAAATATACTACATATACAGAAATATACTACATATACAGAAATATACTACATATACTGTATACAGAAATATACTACATATACAGAAATATACTACATATACTACATATACAGAAATATACTACATATACAGAAATATACTACATATACACAGAAATATACTACATATACTACATATACAGAAATATACTACATATACAGAAATATACTACATATACTACATATACAGAAATATACTACATATACAGAAATATACTACATATACAGAAATATACTACATATATACAGAAATATACTACATATACAGAAATATACTACATATACAGAAATATACTACATATATACAGAAATATACTACATATACAGAAATATACTACATATACAGAAATATACTACATATACTGTATACAGAAATATACTACATATACTACATATACAGAAATATACTACATATACACAGAAATATACTACATATACTACATATACAGAAATATACTACATATACAGAAATATACTACATATACTACATATACAGAAATATACTACATATACAGAAATATACTACATATATACAGAAATATACTACATATACAGAAATATACTACATATACAGAAATATACTACATATATACAGAAATATACTACATATACAGAAATATACTACATATACAGAAATATACTACATATACTGTATACAGAAATATACTACATATACTACATATACAGAAATATACTACATATACAGAAATATACTACATATATACAGAAATATACTACATATACAGAAATATACTACATATACAGAAATATACTACATATATACAGAAATATACTACATATACAGAAATATACTACATATACAGAAATATACTACATATATACAGAAATATACTACATATACAGAAATATACTACATATACAGAAATATACTACATATACTACATATACAGAAATATACTACATATACACAGAAATATACTACATATACAGAAATATACTACATATACAGAAATATACTACATATACTACATATACAGAAATATACTACATATACAGAAATATACTACATATACAGAAATATACTACATATACAGAAATATACTACATATACTACATATACAGAAATATACTACATATACAGAAATATACTACATATACAGAAATATACTACATATACTACATATACAGAAATATACTACATATACAGAAATATACTACATATACAGAAATATACTACATATACACAGAAATATACTACATATACAGAAATATACTACATATACAGAAATATACTACGTATACAGAAATATACTACATATATACAGAAATATACTACATATATACAGAAATATACTACATGTATACAGAAATATACTACATATACACAGAAATATACTACATATACAGAAATATACTACGTATACAGAAATATACTACATATATACAGAAATATACTACATATATACAGAAATATACTACATATATACAGAAATATACTACATATACAGAAATATACTACATATACAGAAATATACTACGTATACAGAAATATACTACATATATACAGAAATATACTACATATATACAGAAATATACTACATATACAGAAATATACTACATATATACAGAAATATACTACATATATACAGAAATATACTACATATATACAGAAATATACTACATATACAGAAATATACTACATGTATACAGAAATATACTACATATATACAGAAATATACTACATATATACAGAAATATACTACACCAGCAGTTACCCGCGACTTCGTCTGCGGGTTGGCGGTGGCGTTGAACTGCTTATATGTGTTGTCCCCCCATCTCTGGCCCCAGTTTCTTGTCCCCCGATCTCTGCCCCCAGCCTCATGTCCCCCCATCTCTGCCCCCAGTTTCTTGTCCCTCCATCTCTGGCCCCAGATTCATGTCCCCCCATCTCTGCCCCCAGATTCATGTCCCCCCATCTCTGCCCCCAGTTTCTTGTCCCTCCATCTCTGGCCCCAGTTTCATGTCCCCTCCATCTCTGCCCACAGTTTCTTGTCCCCCCATCTCTGGCCCCAGTTTCTTGTCGCCCCATCTGTGTCCCTCCATCTCTGCCCCCAGTTTCATGTCCCTCTATCTGTACCCCCAGTTTCTTGTCCCCTGATCTCTGCCCCCAGCCTCATGTCCCCTCCATCTCTGCCCCCAGTTTCTTGTCCCTCCATCTCTGGCCCCAGTTTCATGTCCCCCTTCTACATCGGCCCCAGTGTAGTAGGCTAGTAGCACTCACCCTGGCCACGCTCCCTCGCCACTGCTTTCTCCGCTCGCTCAGTGCATATAGTTTTCGGGCTGAAGCCTATGTGTGGCGTCAGGTTGCTATGAGGCCGGGCCACACTCTGCTGCATCTACGACACACATAGGCAGCAGCGCGCGAACTATGTGCACTGAGCGAGCGGAGAAAGCGGCAGGGGAGTGTGGTGAAGGTGAGTGCTAGTGGTTGATCCCTGGGGACACCCCCCTCCCCCCCGGGACACCCCCTCCCCCCGCTGCACTGACCTGTATGTGGAGTGTCGGGTGCAGCAGCCTCCTCCGTCCGCGATGTGTGCAGGTGGCCTAGGACAGCTGCGGCTCCGGGACCATGTGGGCTGCCGCCATCTTGTTCACGGCGTCCCTGCTCAATCGGCACGCCTAACTTCAGCCCCCAACCTATGGTGCCACAGCCCTGGCTCCATAGCCCGCCCACAGCCTGCCCTGCACCAATAGGAGGAGCGTGGACACAGCAGCACTGGCAGAATGCCAGCTTCTACAGCCGAGCCCAGAGGTGTCTTTGGAGGGTCACGGTGGTGATTTGGGGTGAGTGACCCACATTTTAAGTAGCCTACTACCTTTTCCTGGCAAATATGTGTGTGTGTGTGAAATTTACCCAAAATCCATTCAGCCGTTTGGCTGTGATTGAGGAACAAACATCCAAACCCACAAACCCACAAACATTCACCTTTATAATATTAATAGGATATAAGGGAGAAGGAAGAGGGGATAAGACATAAAACATGTAAAGACTGGAGAGCAAACAATGGAAGATCCACCAAGAGCGGTACAAAGGCTAGAAGGTCATGGCCCCAAAGGCAACATCAATGAGGAGACAGTCAATGGTGAGAAGATGAAAATCACAAAAACCTATAGAAACATATAAGAAAAACAGAGTTAGAGGTGACGGATACTCCTCCCCCCCCCCCCCCCCCAATTGATGAGTCTAAAGCTTCACTAGAGCACACCTCCCAACTTTTGAACAACAGAAAGAGGGACGCAATGTGAGGCAAGCATAGCGTGCCGCAGCAAATTTAGCCCCGCCTACTTTTATGTTGACTCCGCCCATTCTCTTTCATTTTTCATGTCCCCCGACACAGTATAATCCTCCTACAGTCACCCGTACATTATATGTCCCCACATTATAATGTTCCCTTCCAACTGCCCCACAGTATTAGCTCCCTCTTCTGGTGCCCTAGTCTAAACATGAAACTGGATCAGATGGAGGGGACATTAGCAATGGGGGTACTTAGAGGGGGCAATAAATAAATGGCAGATGAAGTGGGACAACTAGAAGAAGACATTAAGCCATTGGGGTAGCTGGAGGGTGACATTAAACTGGGGGCAACTAGACAGGTCCCCCTCCAGCTCCTCCCATGGTTTAATGCCCTCTCCAGTTGTCCCCCAGTTTAAGCGCCCCCTTTATCTGCCCCCAGTTTCATGTCACCCCTCCATCTCTGCCCCAGTATAATGACAAACACAGACAGACACACACAGACAGACACAAACACAGACAGACAGACACACAGACATACACAGAGACAGACACACAGACACACACACAGACACACACACAGACACACACACAGACACACACACAGACAGACACACAGACACACACACAGACAGACACACACACACAGACCAGACAGACAGACACACACAGGCAGACAGACACAGACAGACAGACAAACACACACAGATGGACACAAACACACAGACAGACCAGACAGACACACACAGAGACAGACAGACACAAACACGCACAGACAGACCAGACAGACACACACGCAGACACAGACAGACACACACACACAGACCAGACAGACACACAGACAGACACACACACAGATGGACACACACAGACACACACTCTCTCTCTCTCTCTCTCCATCCTGCATCTCACATCTCCCCCTCCCTTCTCAGTACCTTACACGGATCTCTTCTCTCTTCACTGCACGGGACACTGACACGCCCACCTAGTCACCTGACTGTCACACAAGGTCCTTGCACCATAGTCGCGCGTTCCTCTGATCACTGCAGCCTCCTATCTGTTATAAGAGCAGGCGGTGATCGGAGGAATGATTGATCAGTAAATCCTATATAGCAGGACATGTAGGGAGCTGCGCGGGATGATGGGACAGGGGTAGGAAAAGCGTGAGTGTCCTGCGGAAAATCAGGCCGGTTGGGCGGTATGCTAGAGGGTGATGTGGAGAGTCACAGCCAAATATTAATAGCCAACCACACAAATATAAGGAGAACAAAGGCAGCAAATGTGGGAAACGACAGAGGAACAAACCACCAGATATATTCAGATTTTTAGGACTTTTTGATAACAGCCCCTCCCTTTGTACATTATTTGGCTTTAGGAAAGAATTAACTGATTTCCCCACCAGACAAGGAGGGCGCGGAGTCTTTCCTCACAGTGTCATTGCTAAAGCTATAGATTCTGAAAGGAACGTGATGTAACCAGGACGGCTCACCCAATATCCCGGAGAACGGACACTCCCAGGACCTGACACAGGAGACCTGCAAACCCTGCAATACCAAGACAGTCCCATATCATATACCAAAAGTCTGAGCAAGGGCAGGGGTATCCGAGACCCCTGGGGAGGTATCAGTCCCATCTTATTGGAAGATGGTAACAACGGCAAAGATTCTCTTACCAGTTGTCACACTGCTGCCATGTTATAGGGGTCTCTGGAGCCGGGTTGGTTTTTGTTTCTACACTGTGGATAGGTCATCAGTATCTCATCGGTGCGGGTCAGAACCCTGCACTGCACCACTGATCTGGAAGCCACTGCAAATGGACAGAGGTCATGTAATAGGTGCAGAGTAGCTAGAGATCTGCAGTACCCAGTACACCGCTATACAGTGATCAGGGCAGTCGTAATAACCAGAATAAATTAAGAAGGGTAATTAATAGAGATGAGCAAACAGTAAAATATTTGATGTTTGTTATTCGTTTCGAATAGCCCCTCAATATTGGACTATTGGAAGGAACATGGAACCCCATTATAGTCTATGGGAGAAAATGCTTCACTACAGGGGATCCCACCATTCACCTCAGGAGAGTCACCAAGTCCACTATGACACCCCAGGAAATGATGCAACACCTCTGCAATGTAACTGGGACAGCAGGGGGCGCATGTCTGGGGGCATCAAGTACCTTTATTATGTTGGGATCCCTGGCAGCTTGCGATATGCCGGAGCAGACTTTTTCCCATAGGAATGCATTGACCAGCGTTGATTGGCCAGTGTATAGCATTCGGCCAATCAACACTCGCTCTGCCTGAGGAGGCGGAGTCTAAAATCGGTCCACAGCAGTTTCAATTCTGGTCTGATTTTAGACTCCGCCTCCTCCGGCAGAACCAGCATTGATTGGCTGAATGCTATACACTGGCCAATCAACGCTGGTCAATGCATTCCTATGGCGATATGAAGCAGATCTAGCCGTGCAGTTAGCTCGGCTACTCTGGACACTGGAGATAAAGCAGAGCTCAGCTCTGCTACACCCAACCATCCCTCCAACTACTCCTCCTGTCACACTCAGCTCTGCTACACCCAACCATCCCTCCAACTACTCCTCCTGTCACACTCAGCTCTGCTACACCCAACCATCCCTCCAACTACTCCTCCTGTCACACTCAGCTCTGCTACACCCAACCATCCCTCCAACTACTCCTCCTGTCACACTCAGCTCTGCTACACCCAAACCATCCCTCCAACTACTCCTCCTGTCACACTCAGCTCTGCTACACCCAACCATCCCTCCAACTACTCCTCCTGTCACACTCAGCTCTGCTACACCCAACCATCCCTCCAACTACTCCTCCTGTCACACTCAGCTCTGCTACACCCAACCATCCCTCCAACTACTCCTCCTGTCACACTCAGCTCTGCTACATCTCTACACTCTGTTGTAGTAGAAAAAATGCAGAAGCAGCACAGCATACAAACCGGGTGCAAAACCAAACTGGAAGGTGGCTAATCTTCAACTTTATATAGGAAATGGAAAAAATGGCAGCACTCCAATATTTAGAAAAAGTGTGGGTTTATTCCAAGCAGCGGCGTTTCGGTTCTTATCTGAACCTTTCTCAAGCAAAGAAGTGAGGAAAAACCACCAGTTTAAATACCAAGCACATCATATGGTGCAGAATTACAATTAATTAGTTAGCATGTGGATACAATGCATCACAACATCAAAACACACTTAGGTGGAGTGAAAGATACAGTGTAACAAAGTGTTATAAATATACGATGAGCTAGTAACATTTTTGAGATCAATATAAGCGACACATATATATAAAATCACATCATATATAAAATATAAATATGAGGAGGAGGAACATCCATTTGCTTTCACTAGTATCATGGGCGTTTATTCATACATTGCAGTGTCCAAAAGTGACTACTGTGCAAAATAAAATAAAAAAAAAACAGAAAAAACATGCCTTCCCAGGCTGAATATATCAATCATAGTATATCCCTGCACGCACAGAGTAAACTAAAGTCATGTGCGGCATACCAAAAGCTGGCATCCACCCAGACTACCCAGTGCGCTTGTGTAAACCTGCAAAAACAAGCAGCAGACACAGTGCATCTACATAGTCAGGTGTTGCTATAGCCACAAAAGAAATTTAAAAAAAAAACAATAAAAAAACAAAAAAAAACTAAATAAAAAAAAACAAAACAAATTTTTTTTAAAAAAATATAAAAAAAATAAAAATAAATAAAATAAATGAATAAGTAAATAAGTTTTTCTTATTCATTTATTTTATTTATTTTTATTTTTTTATATTTTTTTATTTAGTTTTTTTTTGTTTTTTTATTGTTTTTTTTATTTCTTTTGTGGCTATAGCAACACCTGACTATGTAGATGCACTGTGTCTGCTGCTTGTTTTTCAACATGCAGGTTTACACAAGCGCACTGGGTAGTCTGGGTGGATGCCAGCTTTTAGTATGCCGCACATGACTTTAGTTTACTCTGTGCAAGGGGGCAGGACTCAGAGCTCTGACACTGCCTCTGATTGGAGCTCTTAGTCACACCCCCTTGCCTGCTACTGCCTGACACCACCCACATGACATTAGAGAGTCTAGTTCATATAGTCGAACTGCATTGACTGCTCAGGAATGGTGGGGGCTAGAGAAAAAAATATGACTGTGCCAAGATCAGTGACTAGGCGATTATTAAAGGGGCGGACACGTGAAAATCTGAACACTACAGTAATAAACTGATATCTGAGAATAGCAGTGACCTGATGGTATCTCTGATTTATCAGGTGAGCTCCGGAGATCCTGCCAGTGTCTAGTACAAGGTCCTGACAGCGACTTCTGAAATCTTGGCGCACAATCAATTGTCTGATATTAATAACCAACTAGACAAACAATTGTGTAATAATATAATATTGATTCAACGACAACAAAGAGAGTAAATGTGGGAAACGAGAAAGTAACAAAAAGCCTTTCATTAGTGAGAGTCCTCGACATGCTGGAGCGTCACTGAGAGTGTCTACTACATGTATACAGAAATATACTACGTATAAGGGAGAAGGAAGATCCACCAAGAGCAGTACAAAGGCTAGAAGGTCATGGCCCCGAAGGCAACATCAATAAGGAGACAGTCAATGGTGCGAAGATGGAAATCACAAAAACCTATAGAAACACATAAGAAAAACAGAGTTAGAGGTGACGGATACTACCGTAGGGGTAGCTGGAGGGTGACATTAAACTGGGGGCAACTAGACGCAAACAGGTCCCCCTCCAGCTACTCCCACGGTTTAATGCCCTCTCCAGTTGTCCCTCAGTTTAAGTGCCCCCTTTATCTGCTCTATTTCATGTCCCCTCCTCCATCTCTGCCCCCGGTATAATGACAGACACACAAACAGACACGCTCTCTCTCTCTCTCCTTCTTGCATCTCACACCCCCCCTCCCTTCTCAGTACCTTACACAGATCTCTTCTCTCTTCACTGCACGGGACACTGACACGCCCACCTAGTCACCTGACTGTCACACAAGGTCCTTGGACCATAGTTTTTGTGGGGGTCAGAACCCTGCACTGCACCACTGATCTGGAAGCCGCTGCAAAAAGACAGAGGTCATGTAATAGGTGCAGAGTAGCTAGAGATGTGCAGTACCCAGTACACCGCTATACAGTGATCAGGGCAGTCGTAATGATTAGTGATAGGAGTATTAGGATTAGATTAGGATTATATTACGATTAGATTAGGATTATGTCTATTCACAGACAGGCAGCAGAGATGGCGATAATGTGGAGATATACACAATGTATATTGGACCGGTGCAAAGGTTCTACTAGAGGTTACACGTACACAGGACACGGCGCCCCCTCCCTAGTTACACCTCTGTTTTTGGGTTAATATCTAGTGAATATGAGATCTCGCTAGTTTTCTATGTAAATATGTGCAATGGATAAAACATCTGAGCGGCGCAGGCGGAAAATCGTTTGTAGAGCTCTAGAATCATCCAGACGTCTTGGAATTACAAGACAAAGAACGTCTCTGCCTCTCTGTTATGTAGCTTAGACCACATGGTCCCTTGAGGGTTGACCTCACAAATCCCCGCCCCTGCATAACCTCAGTCTGCTCCTCCTATTACACGAAGAAAATAATCCGATTCACAGACTTTCCATCTGAACCTCTAGATATCGGAAAAACATCAACAGGACGCCAGGATTATGGGTCAGACTGGATGGGGCTGAGTCTGTATAACCTTATGTAGCTGTGTGAAAATCCCTGTAAATGCCACAATGTCTACACATGGGATGGTCTTAGGTGGGGTCAATATAGGCCTGATAGAAGTCTCACCCCGAGAGCAGATTCTTCTATCGCAGAGTTAAAGGGGTTTTCTAGGACTGTGATATTGAACTCCATTTCGCTCATCTCAGGCAGTGACGTCACATCCATTGGTTACATGGCCATGCTGCAGCTCATTCCCATTGAATTGAATGGACTAAGCAGCAACACCAAGCACGGCCACTATCCAGCCATGGTCCTCCTGATAACCAGCCATGATGTCCTTATTGTGGTCAGGTTATCTTCTCATACATGTAGTGTCCTCCTGATAACCAGCCATGATGTCCTTATTGTGGTCGGGTTATCTTCTCATACATGTAGTGTCCTCCTGATAACCAGCCATGATGTCCTTATTGTGGTCGGGTTATCTTCTCATACATGTAGTGTCCTCCTGATAACCAGCCATAATGTCCTTATTGTGGTCAGGTTATCTTCTATACATGTAGTGTCCTCCTGATAACCAGCCATGATGTCCTTATTGTGGTCAGACTATCTTCTCATACATGTAGTGTCCTCCTGATAACCAGCCATGATGTCCTTATTGTGGTCAGACTATCTTCTCATACATGTAGTGTCCTCCTGATAACCAGCCATAATGTCCTTATTGTGGTCAGGTTATCTTCTATACATGTAGTGTCCTCCTGATAACCAGCCATAATGTCCTTATTGTGGTCAAGTTATCTTCTATACATGTAGTGTCCTCCTGAGAACCAGCCATGATGTCCTTATTGTGGTCAAGATATCTTCTCATACATGTAGTGTCCTCCTGATAACCAGCCATGGTGTCCTTATTGTGGTCAGATTATCTTCTCATACATGTAGTGTCCTCCTGATAACCAGCCATGGTGTCCTTATTGTGGTCAGGTTATCTTCTCATACATGTAGTGTCCTCCTGATAACCAGCCATGGTGTCCTTATTGTGGTCGGGTTATCTTCTCATACATGTAGTGTCCTCCTGATAACCAGCCATGGTGTCCTTATTGTAGTCAGGTTATCTTCTCATACATGTAGTGTCCTCCTGATAACCAGCCATGATGTCCTTATTGTGGTCAGGTAATCTTCTCATACATGTAGTGTCCTCCTGATAACCAGCCATGATGTCCTTATTGTGGTCGGGTTATCTTCTCATACATGTAGTGTCCTCCTGATAACCAGCCATGATGTCCTTATTGTGGTCAGGTTATCTTCTCATACATGTAGTGTCCTCCTGATAACCAGCCATGATGTCCTTATTGTGGTCAGGTTATCTTCTCATACATGTAGTGTCCTCCTGATAACCAGCCATAATGTCCTTATTGTGGTCAGGTTATCTTCTATACATGTAGTGTCCTCCTGATAACCAGCCATGATGTCCTTATTGTGGTCGGGTTATCTTCTCATACATGTAGTGTCCTCCTGATAACCAGCCATGATGTCCTTATTGTGGTCGGGTTATCTTCTCATACATGTAGTGTCCTCCTGATAACCAGCCATGATGTCCTTATTGTGGTCAGACTATCTTCTCATACATGTAGTGTCTCCTCCTGATAACCAGCCATGATGTCCTTATTGTGGTCGGGTTATCTTCTCATACATGTAGTGTCCTCCTGATAACCAGCCATGATGTCCTTATTGTGGTCAAGATATCTTCTCATACATGTAGTGTCCTCCTGATAACCAGCCATGATGTCCTTATTGTGGTCGGGTTATCTTCTCATACATGTAGTGTCCTCCTGATAACCAGCCATGGTGTCCTTATTGTGGTCAGATTATCTTCTCATACATGTAGTGTCCTCCTGATAACCAGCCATGGTGTCCTTATTGTGGTCAGGTTATCTTCTCATACATGTAGTGTCCTCCTGATAACCAGCCATGGTGTCCTTATTGTGGTCGGGTTATCTTCTCATACATGTAGTGTCCTCCTGATAACCAGCCATGGTGTCCTTATTGTAGTCAGGTTATCTTCTCATACATGTAGTGTCCTCCTGATAACCAGCCATGATGTCCTTATTGTGGTCAGGTAATCTTCTCATACATGTAGTGTCCTCCTGATAACCAGCCATGATGTCCTTATTGTGGTCGGGTTATCTTCTCATACATGTAGTGTCCTCCTGATAACCAGCCATGATGTCCTTATTGTGGTCAGGTTATCTTCTCATACATGTAGTGTCCTCCTGATAACCAGCCATGATGTCCTTATTGTGGTCAGGTTATCTTCTCATACATGTAGTGTCCTCCTGATAACCAGCCATAATGTCCTTATTGTGGTCAGGTTATCTTCTATACATGTAGTGTCCTCCTGATAACCAGCCATGATGTCCTTATTGTGGTCGGGTTATCTTCTCATACATGTAGTGTCCTCCTGATAACCAGCCATGATGTCCTTATTGTGGTCAGGTTATCTTCTCATACATGTAGTGTCCTCCTGATAACCAGCCATGATGTCCTTATTGTGGTCAGGTTATCTTCTCATACATGTAGTGTCCTCCTGATAACAAGCCATGATGTCCTTATTGTAGTCAGGTTATCTTCTCATACATGTAGTGTCTCCTCCTGATAACCAGCCATGATGTCCTTATTGTGGTCGGGTTATCTTCTCATACATGTAGTGTCCTCCTGATAACCAGCCATGATGTCCTTATTGTGGTCAAGATATCTTCTCATACATGTAGTGTCCTCCTGATAACCAGCCATGATGTCCTTATTGTGGTCGGGTTATCTTCTCATACATGTAGTGTCCTCCTGATAACCAGCCATGATGTCCTTATTGTGGTCAGGTTATCTTCTCATACATGTAGTGTCCTCCTGATAACCAGCCATAATGTCCTTATTGTGGTCAGGTTATCTTCTATACATGTAGTGTCCTCCTGATAACCAGCCATGATGTCCTTATTGTGGTCGGGTTATCTTCTCATACATGTAGTGTCCTCCTGATAACCAGCCATGATGTCCTTATTGTGGTCGGGTTATCTTCTCATACATGTAGTGTCCTCCTGATAACCAGCCATGATGTCCTTATTGTGGTCAGGTTATCTTCTCATATATGTAGTGTCCTCCTGATAACCAGCCATGATGTCCTTATTGTGGTCAGGTTATCTTCTCATACATGTAGTGTCCTCCTGATAACCAGCCATGATGTCCTTATTGTGGTCAAGATATCTTCTCATACATGTAGTGTCCTCCTGATAACCAGCCATGATGTCCTTATTGTGGTCGGGTTATCTTCTCATACATGTAGTGTCCTCTCCTGATAACCAGCCATGATGTCCTTATTGTGGTCAGGTTATCTTCTCATACATGTAGTGTCCCCTCCTGATAACCAGATATGATGTCCTTATTGTAGTCAGGTTATCTTCTCATACATGTAGTGTCCTCCTGATAACCAGCCATGATGTCCTTATTGTGGTCAGGTTATCTTCTCATACATGTAGTGTCCTCCTGATAACCAGCCATGATGTCCTTATTGTGGTCGGGTTATCTTCTCATACATGTAGTGTCCTCCTGATAACCTGCCATGATGTCCTTATTGTGGTCAGGTTATCTTCTCATACATGTAGTGTCCTCCTGATAACCAGTCATGATGTCCTTATTGTGGTCAGGTTATCTTCTCATACATGTAGTGTCTCCTCCTGATAACCAGCCATGATGTCCTTATTGTGGTCGGGTTATCTTCTCATACATGTAGTGTCCTCCTGATAACCAGCCATGATGTCCTTATTGTGGTCAAGATATCTTCTCATACATGTAGTGTCCTCCTGATAACCAGCCATGATGTCCTTATTGTGGTCGGGTTATCTTCTCATACATGTAGTGTCCTCCTGATAACCAGCCATGATGTCCTTACTGTGGTCAGGTTATCTTCTCATACATGTAGTGTCCTCCTGATAACCAGCCATGATGTCCTTATTGTGGTCAGGTTATCTTCTCATACATGTAGTGTCCTCCTGATAACCAGCCATGATGTCCTTATTGTGGTTGGGTTATCTTCTCATACATGTAGTGTCCTCCTGATAACAAGCCATGATGTCCTTATTGTAGTCAGGTTATCTTCTCATACATGTAGTGTCTCCTCCTGATAACCAGCCATGATGTCCTTATTGTGGTCGGGTTATCTTCTCATGCATGTAGTGTCCTCCTGATAACCAGCCATGATGTCCTTATTGTGGTCAAGATATCTTCTCATACATGTAGTGTCCTCCTGATAACCAGCCATGATGTCCTTATTGTGGTCGGGTTATCTTCTCATACATGTAGTGTCCTCCTGATAACAAGCCATGATGTCCTTATTGTAGTCAGGTTATCTTCTCCTACATGTAGTGTCCTCCTGATAACCAGCCATGATGTCCTTATTGTGGTCAGGTTATCTTCTCATACATGTAGTGTCCTCCTGATAACCAGCCATGATGTCCTTATTGTGGTCAAGATATCTTCTCATACATGTAGTGTCTTCCTGATAACCAGCCATGATGTCCTTATTGTGGTCGGGTTATCTTCTCATACATGTAGTGTCCTCCTGATAACCAGCCATGATGTCCTTACTGTGGTCAGGTTATCTTCTCATACATGTAGTGTCCTCCTGATAACCAGCCATGATGTCCTTATTGTGGTCAGGTTATCTTCTCATACATGTAGTGTCCTCCTGATAACCAGCCATGATGTCCTTATTGTGGTTGGGTTATCTTCTCATACATGTAGTGTCCTCCTGATAACAAGCCATGATGTCCTTATTGTAGTCAGGTTATCTTCTCATACATGTAGTGTCTCCTCCTGATAACCAGCCATGATGTCCTTATTGTGGTCGGGTTATCTTCTCATACATGTAGTGTCCTCCTGATAACCAGCCATGATGTCCTTATTGTGGTCAAGATATCTTCTCATACATGTAGTGTCCTCCTGATAACCAGCCATGATGTCCTTATTGTGGTCGGGTTATCTTCTCATACATGTAGTGTCCTCCTGATAACAAGCCATGATGTCCTTATTGTAGTCAGGTTATCTTCTCCTACATGTAGTGTCCTCCTGATAACCAGCCATGATGTCCTTATTGTGGTCAGGTTATCTTCTCATACATGTAGTGTCCTCCTGATAACCAGCCATGATGTCCTTATTGTGGTCAGGTTATCTTCTCATACATGTAGTGTCCTCCTGATAACCAGCCATGATGTCCTTATTGTGGTCAGGTTATCTTCTCATACATGTAGTGTCCTCCTGATAACCAGCCATGATGTCCTTATTGTGGTCAGGTTATCTTCTCATACATGTAGTGTCCTCCTGATAATTACAATAGTGGCAGAAAACCCAGAAAGGCTGGAATGTTTTTGATTTCCGGCTGTCGTCTCCAGTCTCAGTTTCCAGCTGTTGCTAAAGGTCAGTTCCCTGCACGTCGCGAGCTGCAGCCGGTTTCGGTAATATTGTCTTAGCGTTGTAGGACGTGGGGATTTATGTTTTCTTATTATTCTCTTCCATCTTGTGTATCTTCTTCGATGTGTCAGAGCTGAGTATTAGACATAATATTTAGACAGGTGACGTCTAAATTGCGTGGCATGTTGCAATATTGATACAGGTGACACCTTCTGGAACTCGGATAATACCCGCACATACAAGATAAGATTCTTCTTCAATTATCAATCTTCGGGGGTGATCTACTTTCTTGTTTGTCCCTGTGATTTGATTTACATAGGAC